>NC_141852.1:24688119-24990619 GCF_024713525.1 Acromyrmex echinatior
TTCATGTATATGCGTATCGCAAATATATTTCACGGTTTATCAGTAGCGAAGTCAATCCCATTACATTGAAATCGACCTACTTACTCCGCCTACAACGCCCAGTTTGAAATTTCACGAGAGCGCGCGATGAGGTTTTTTTTTTTTTAATGAATCCGCTTATTATATGATCATGCTAGCTAATGATTGTGCACGCACCGTCAATGCGTTATCAATGTTGCGATCACGTACATACGCGGTTCTCCACGCAGTGTACTGCGTCAGCAAACGAACACCCACGACTCACTCGAGGCGTCGACGAATCTTTCGAATGCGTCATAGGGCGGCCACAAAGGCGAGTAACGAGGGGAGTAAACTCGGAGATTTTACACGCGTGCGTGACTTTGCCGCCACGCAGATCACGCGCTTACAGACAGAACGAACGCTTAGGAAGTGGAACACGCCGACGTTGACAGCGCGCGAATTCGCACCGCGTTGCAAGGGTTAGCGATCGGTCCAGATAAAACTCACGCTGATTCGTTCAATAATTTGAAGTATTCATCGTCGTTTATTGACAATCTACAACGACCGAGAACTTAGATCAAATCATAGATGTGGCTGTTCGGTAACATACGTTCATGTGCGCACGTACGATGACGGAAGAAATCGGTAAGCATCGCGGAAAGCGATTTCTTTGCGTACTGCAGAAGGTACGATTAAATTGCATCGGCGAGATGGTATAATTTTGCGGCGAAGCGGAGAAAAGTTGCGGTGCCGAGAAAAATTCACCGCGCCATATAATTAATACTCATGGCAGCAACGATTAATCTTATTAAAAATAATTACTAACTGTAAAAATAATTACTAATAAAGAATATATAATTAATTTGGCATGCGCATATACGCGTTGAAATAAATTATTTTCTTGGGTATTACACTTGGAGATTTCTGCGGTCTTTATATGTTGTGGCACAAGGTTGTTTCCGTTGATGCAATAATATGATCCAGTATAATATTTTGTAAACATAAACATGAATGAAATAAAATTAAACGTTCTTATAACTTATAAGAACGTCAATTTATATGAAATGGGCAGGACAGTAAGGCGAGGAAAGCAATGATATAGCTGCACTGGATGCATTAACAGCTTTACACTCGAGCAAATATTGCATGGAAACGTATCGGCCGCCCATTTCATGGGTGATGAAGAACGTTAATATCGGCATTCGATTAATAGCGTTCAAACATATAAAAGTGATATCATGCCTTTCCGTTTCGTTCGGTATGTATAATTTCCATGAGCATAACGGCAACGAATAAATGCGTTCGAATATTTAACTTCATTCTCTGCGTTCTCGGTAAGGAATGAAAACCTCGAATGGATCCCACCGACAAAGCATCGCGTCTTTCCATCCATCCTCATAAAACTCATTAAGATATTAATAATCGTAGGGCAACAAAATCATAGCCGCCCAAGTCAAGTGATGTAGTTTCTAGCAAAAAGCCGACATCGACAAACCGCTTAACGGCCTGGACTGCTCATAAATTAAGGAAAAGCAACATTTACCGAGAAGATCGGCGATTACTATCATCGCGAAATAAGCAGCAGTAAAGTTATGGCAGAACAACGATGTGAAAAATCGTTTTCGAAGATTGCTTATACAAATCGTATGAAATCGGAAAATATGTTATCGCTTAAGCGAGATTTCTAAAGGAAGAAAATAATCACATTTATTTAAGTATTAACTATCAACCTTTTGTGGCGATCTCATTTGGGACACTTTTTATAATTTTATATATAAATTGCATGCTCGATTTTCATCGAAACTTGGTTTACAGATTAATTTTTTGATATTCATATTTGAAGTCAAAAATATATTGTATTATATATTATAATATACAAGTATAATATAATAATGGAACAGACAGAGATTTAAAAAAATAATATAATTACCATAAAACTCAGTTTTAAAAAATTTCTTATTGCGAAGTAAAAACTTCAAGTACTTACAATAAATTTTGCTTTTTATTTGAAGTCTATCAGTGTGTGTGTGTGTGTGTGTGTGTGTGTGTGGTGTGTGTGTGGTGTGTGTGTGTATGTGTGTTATACAAACAGTTAGTACTGATTTCTAATTAAATTAATAATTTTCAGATTCTGATTATAAGTGATTCTAAATCCTTGTTGAAGATTATATTATCTTTTTACGATACTAAAAATTTCCTAAAATCGAGTTTCACGAGTATTAGATTATTTCTTTGAAATTTGAATCTTAGAATTCTAAAGCCAGAATCGAATTCGTCGAGTTCTTAGAAAATTCTTAGAAAACAAAGATTTTTAAAGTTTTATCTTTGTGAAAAAAGATAAAAAAAGATAAAAAAAACATAATTTTGTAATGCGTTTACGTAAATTCACGATGCCACGAATTCTTGGTTTATGGCGTTTATGATCGACGTGCCGTAGGCACACCTTAAGATGATCGATTAGATCTAAAATGACGAGAAAACATTTTATGGCCTAACGTTATATATGAAAGCATCAGATAACGCTCGGTTATCGACCCGATTCACTTTGTCAGTGATAATAAAGAAAAAGGTATAGAAAAAATATAAAGAAAGCCACGTGGAGTTTTTGCGATAATAAAAATTAATCACGATTTACGATCCGTTTAATTAATTCTAATTAAGTTTCTGCTGGTCCAACGTAATCAGTCTGCATTAAAATCATATGATCTCTGACATAGAAGTGACGTTGACCGGAATCAAATAGACAACTAATTCAAAGAAATAATGCAACAATTGAAAAAGACTGATTTAACGCATCAAATACGATCATCGGAAGCAACGATACGGAAGACGATGATGCGGAGATTCGCGCGGAATGCGTTGACAACAACGGAGGGAAAGGGGTGCATCGACTCTTCACGTCGCTTTTAATTGCAGCCCCACCGTCTGCGACATACTTCTTTAATCGATAGACCGTTACATCGGCTTTTCAACAAGTGCGGCTTCTGTATTTCGACTCATCGACCATTAGGATCGTGACGCATTACAGATCGAAATAAAACGATGAACGAGCGTATCTAAGTAGACCAATGCGTGATCTCAGAAACCAGTAAAATATAATAAGCCTAAAAACTATAGCGAATCTTCTTGCCATTTTTCATGAACTTTCTTTGCCTTTATTAACCTGCCTTTATTAACCTGTCAGTTTCTGTTATTATTCATAGATTCTCGGAATTTGTATTCTAGGATCTAACGTTAATGCTTGAATTTTAATGACAGATTAATCTTAGAATAATTTAGATAACGTGCGTGAAATGCATATTCACAGAAAAACTGAACGGACACATTGTATCTAAACGTTTCTATTCACTTATAAAAATAAGAATATGATTAAGCTCTAAAGATATAAATCAAGTACTCTTAAATGCTATAAGAGTCAACACTATGTAAATTTTTATTGGATATAAATTTATATTTATTTGTATATAAATTTTATTTTATCAACATTAAAAAATAAACATTTCATCCCGCGTTTGAAATATCATCAGTAATTATATTTTTATTAAAATTTATACATATACCACGTCTAACTAGTGTTGGCTCTTATGCTTGATTTAATTTGTAAAGACATTTAATTATACTCTATTTGTATTTATTTGTATTTATTTGTAATTATAAATATTTTAAGTATTATCTTGAATTGATTTGTGGTTTTTTTCGCTCAGATCAAAATCCGTTCTTGCTTGTTCGAACGTGCGAGGAACGCAAAGGCAGCGAGCGTGTTTTGCGTATTAGGTTTATGATTCTGTGCCTAAATTTACGCGCGGCAGAGAGAGAGCTTTAAAGCGTGTGCACGCAGTCTTACGGGATTCTCTGTATGTATATCCGGGATTCTGAATAAGTGCTGCGCGGTCGCTTACGTAGATTGAACGAGAGCCAGAGAGTTTTCGGCGATTCTCTTAAAAGTACACACGGAGGTGTGAAAATGTCTGATGATATATTCGCAGAAACGCTTTCCAGAAGTATGACGAGATCAAATTGTGCGTAGAAACTCCTGTATAAATCCGTTAGTGTGTAATGTGTCTGTAATCTACCAATTCCGTTTGGAATATTTTAATCTGAGAAATCTTTTTCTCCTTCAAGAATTATTGCGATCGAAACGTAGATACTGTATGATATTTCTGCTCTATAAATTACGTTACATTTTACGTGTATATAATTAATTTTTATTATTTAAATACTAAACTCCGTTTAATCCGAACTTCCTGTATCAAAACAGTAAAACAGTTTAATGAGCGGCCGCTCATTTATGGGCTGCGTGTGCTGATTCCACGCTAATTCATTACGTCGTGTCACTGTTGAATGAATCAGGGCAGACGCGTCACTGTCTCGCGATTCTCAACGATTAGTCAGTATTACCGGTTTCAAATGTGTCAAGTCCTCAATCGAAAGAACGTGTCCGTCTGCGAGGATGCAACAAAACAGCGGGAGGATCGTAAATCGCGTAAGGCGATTCCGACAGAAGCTTGAAGAGTGCACGCTTGAATGGGATATGATTGCGGAGACCAATCGGACGGATCATCATAAACGTCGCGCGGATTTTCTTCTTTTCATTTTGTCATTTGTTGGTGCTTCGTGCAGTGATACCTTGCCATCTGGTCACAACCAGATTCTGCCAAAACCGCGACGGTTGTGAGTCACTCTACGCGGTCCGATTAAGTTTCTGGCAGTCGGATTTATCCGCGTCTGTATAGGGTATCGTGTAAAGAGTTGCATATACAATAAGAATTTAAAATTTATTTTAAAAGAATATATAAAACATTTTTAAAAGAAAATTAAATTCTCATTTTTATAAGAAAAATAAAGCTAGAATGATATGTTGTCGTATTAATTATTCATTTGGAAGTTATTATCATTTTTATTATTCACATATCATGCACTTTTTGTAAAATACTCTCATAAGATACACCCTTCAATCATTGATCTCGCATCGCGCGTTTGAATTGCAACGAGCACCAAGTTCCCGCGAGAACGGCACGTTCCCGACATTCGTTTTCATTTTTCCTTTTGCCGTTACATAAAATGACATCAGGGAACTCCCCTCTGCCTTCTATCATGTATTATGCATTGAGAGTCCTTTGCAACTAATAGCTAATCCCGGGCGTACGAGGTGCCTTTCCATTCGAGCGGACGTCGTGACGAGGAACTGTATCTTCCACGATTTAATCTGGGCGGTGAATCTTTCCGCGCGAACAGTCGCTTTCGATCTACGCGGGCATGCAAAACGGCCGGCTGCTTTTTTTTTTCGCAATACGAGCTCGAATCCGCCGTGCGATCGCTCGCGGCAACAACGTTTAAAATAACTATAAGCTACGGTTCGAGAAATCCTCGCGGTATTTCTTCGACGGCTGTAACGCGACCAAAACGGCAAATCCTCTCCGAGGAAATCCTCCGTCTTTGAGCGCGATCAAATTATTGGTTCTAGGCAGATAATTGAGAATATGATAAAATTACTCCATAATCAAATTATGATGAATTTGCATGATGACTATAAAAGAGATCTAATTTTAAACTCTTTACACATTTATATTTAGAAAGTATTTATAACTGCAAGATGGAATTTAAAAATAATGTAATGAAGTTCTCTCGATGTATATTCTGGCATTTTATAAATAAATTTCTTTATCGGTAAATTTATTTGTTTTCATAATGATCGCTTATTTAAAAACAAGAAATATTTTATTAATTGTGGATAATTATATCCACACCTTTTAATCAAGACTATATCACTTTGGATACTTTGAAACATTACGTATGTATAAAAGTACGTAACGTGTTAGATATAGGTATATTTAAACTTTTTGGTCTACACAAGCTCCGTTATTTCGTACGACATTTGTAAAATGGACCAAGAGACAGTTATGTCAAGCCATGACAGAAATTGGACCTGCCCCTGTTTCGGGACGCTCGGTGTCGGAAATAGAACATCTAGTCCCTAGAATTCCGGCTGTTGATTGCGCGATGGAATTGCAGACAAAAACACTCATGTTTGCACATATCCGGAGCCGCGTTGCGATTTTATTGTAACTTATTGAAGAATACAGTGAAAGAATATCGAAGAGCTCTTTTCAATAATCTTTTAACTTCGAAATATCTGGTAATTTATTTTTTAAATAAACACCTTTGTTATAAATAAAGAAAGTAATATTGGTTGTAATATTTACCACGTGTCACGCCACTCTTCCCGAACATATCCGTAATGCGATTGTTTTTCGTAAGCACCTGTTCCAAGAGAATTAAAGCGATACGAGCACGTTAGACCGTCACACTATCATAGCTTCCACGGTTGAGTCAACGCGAAACACTTCCGTTTGACGAGGACCACTCCGTCGGCCGAAATGCATGCGTGCTGATTCACCCTGTACGCTCTCCACGTAGATATCCCCTCCCTATACGCGTTGCAGCCAACCAAAATATACCGGGTGTTCTCGGAAAATTTCGAATATATCTTTACGTAATCCGAGACCGTACGAGATAATTTTGTTGTAAGACACGGTCTCGCATAACGTGAGTGATAGTTTCAGAGCAGTTTAATCGAGTACACAAGTATTTCTAAAAGAATTTTATTGTATTAAGCAATTATAGATATTATAAAATTAAGGAATTATAGATATTATAGATATTATAAAAAAATATATTTCCAAAATGTTTACTGTTAATCGGTAAAGGTATCTACTTAAAAAAAACTTTTTATAAACAGTCTCTTTAGAGATTTTGTAAGAAAATGGCAATTATTATTTAATAAAATAAAAATTACAAAATAATAATTTACTAAAAGTATACTATAAATAATTTTTTAAAAACGTTAAATAATATTTATAATCGAGTTTAAATATCACTGAAGCATAAGGTTTAAATAGTAATGTTTTAATATTTATCGCTTGATATATATTAGGTGTTGGAATTAATTCGTAGCGTTTTTAAATGAAAGAATGTTATTTATTTCACATGAGCATTAAAAAATACATTAATGAAAGTACTTCCCATCACTTGTAAAACGCTACGAATTAATTCCAATACCTAATATAATAGTAGTATATATAATAATATGACTGCTCGGATAAGATAATCGTCGATAAATGATGGTACATTGCATATATTTATCTTTTATCAATCTATTGCTTACTTAAGATTACATTTTTTTATGTCCCTCGTCGTGTAATGACTTAAAAAAACACGCTCCCTGTTATCATTGAAAAGAAAAAAAATTCCCGGTCGTAATATATTTGTAATTTGTAAACATTACGATCAAAATCTTCAATAAAATATTTAAATTATGAGAGAAAAGAATTTAAATTATTCTTTATACACCTTAAAATTATTTTTAAATAACTCTGGATATAAAAATAAAACAAAATGCTTATAAAAAATTTACTGTAAAGACAAATTACTTAATAAGTAATTAGGCAGTAACAACAATAAAGATAATTCTTTTGTAAATAATCAAATCCTAAAGCTGGCAGTAACAACAATGAAGATAATTTCTTTTCTAAATAATCAAATCCTAAAACTGTTTTTCCCGCTATTTTTAGAACAATAAACAACGTAAAATTCGATTTATCTCTTACATTATTCAGATTGCGAAAGGATATGGATCACGTGACTGGCTGGCTTATGGCGCCAACATGTGCTATGATGGTTTTTATAAAAAGATCACGCTGCTTCGCCAGCTCGAGCACGCAGAAATTTCCAGAGGAATTCTAGCGCGTTCTCCGTATTTACCTCATCACTTCAGCAATTCTCGCGGCGTTGTTAACCCTTGATAAAATCAAGCTATTCGTTAATTGATAGGCATGAACGTAAGATAGGCATAAATTTCTCATTACCACTCTACGCTTGTTACAATCAACGATCTACGATTTTCTGTGATGTTTAAACGTCATGCAGAACGCGAGTATGATAACCGCCCGTATGAACGTTCTAATAACAACGTAATCGTGTGAGTCACAAGTTAGATGTAGCGTGCCAGGATGAGAAGCCGGCTTGGAAATCATTCCTGATGACGGATTTCTTCCTGTGTGAACAATCTAATGAAAATTCATTACTGTAACTTTTCCCGCCTATCTCGAATTATATCTTTCAGTTTAATTAGTAAATTAGCTAGCGATTAATTGTTGTTAACAAAACTGTGAATCAAAGAATATATGTATTATTTTTTATATGTTTGTTAGGGAACAAATTAAAATAGATTAAAGCGATTAAATTAAGAAGGAAAATGAGATAAATTAGTAAGATGAGTTATTAAAAACGACAATGGAAACGATGGCGAATATAAATTAATTAAATGGCATGCATTTCGAAGAAATTGGTGACACCTACAACGTAGACAAAAATTGTTCCACATCGTAAAGTATTTGCTAATTTTAACTCTGACCGCAACTTAAAAGACCTTATTTCGTTGATCGCAACGCTCCCGTCAACGATCTATGAAACCACAGTGTAAGTCAGGAAATGCATTAATGCAAGATAAGGAAGAATGAAGTTTGTTCTTAGCCTCTTCAAATATTATAAGATATAATGCAAACGGAACGAATGAAATAATTTACTAAATTTTCGAATTAAATTTCAGATAAACTATCAGTTTCTTTTAACATTTTCATTCTATAGATATTTATCTATTTAGTCAACATATCTGTTATCATAGATGTGTAACATCTATGATAACAGATATGTTGACTAAATAGAAAAATCAAATTTATATCAAAGTATAAATATAATATTATAACAACACAAATTTTAATTACTAACTGTTCTTTTTTAATAATAAATTAATATCTGCATATAAAATCCGATGTTTAGTTATAATAAAACTCGCAGATAAATTTCTGAAATTCCAAAATGGTCGCCTAGTTTACACAAATTCGTGCATAATCCTTATTCATTTTATCGCACGCGTCCCTTTTAAGACCTAGAAAGAATGGTTTTGCTAAAATATTTAAAAATTTAATTAAATATAGATCTGAAAATAATTTTGTTGAAACATTAAAATGATTATATAGAACACTTAAACGTTAATGACAATACTACAAAAAGTTTTAACATTGTAGCAATCAGATTTTAATCTGATACGCTCTACATAAATATTTTGAAGGTCCAAACGAAATTATTTTCAGATCCGTATCTAGTTAAATTTTTATCCAGTTAAATACTTCAACAACCGTTCTTTCCGTGTAATTATTATTTTTATTAAAATTTTGTTTAATAAAAGATTAACTGACTTTTTCTCCCGATTTTTCTCTATATAATTTTCTCTATGTCAATAATAGCATGATAGATCACGAGAGCAGTAAAATCGCGGAAGGGATCATAGTGTGTCACCCACTCACTTTCTCTGCCTTCGGCACCTATTTGTGCATGTGCCGCATTTCCCTGTTACCGTTGAGAAATCATTGTTACTTCTTGCGCGAAGATAAATTTCGCAAGGAATTTGGCAAAATGTGATCTGAGCGTGACGGACACGCTTTGGCATCACCTCTTAACCAGGAGAATATTTTTATCTCGCTCATTCCAGTAAAATTTATAAGCGCACGCGAGTATTTGTTAGCGAGAAGCGATGTAACGTTTCGAGATGTTTATTATAGCACTACATTCTTTCCGTCGCGTTGTCAGGCCAAAAATAGAACGGAACAGCGAAATCTATTTGTCGCTACGTTCAAGAAATATACATGTGCTTTGACAATAATTTTCGAAATTGTAAAATTTCTTGTCGCTTTAAAAAACAATATAATATTATAAAGTCAATACAATATCATAAAATTATCGATCTACCAGATCGATCAGAAAAACCAGCATTTTCAACGTGAACTTTCACGTTCGTTTGTCTGACAATTCAACCGCTGAAAACTCAGCAGACGTGCTTCACCGGTAATTACGATGAGTTGCACCGCACTTAAAGCTGTTTCGTCAGACGTATTCTAAACTAAATGTGGCTCGCAAATAACAGGCGGTATACTAATGCTTCCGCGGTAAATTGTATGGAAAAAATGTCGTACGGCGAAGGAAGAAAAACAGTAAGAACTTATTGCAGCCTGTAATAACACTGTTAAATCTATATAATGTAAAATTTAACCTAATGTAAATCGCCACTGCTCACTACTCAATTATATCGTCATTTTATTCTAAAAATAATAGTAATAAGAGTTATTTAACATTTTATGTCAATATATGCCAGAATAAAGTATAAAATATCTTATTAACTATTGGTCTTTTTATATTACTGCCTTAATATAATACTTTTATATACAGAATAATTAGAGGAATCATATTTTCTAAAGAAAACATACAATACTATTTAAAATAATACAATTCTATTTAAAAAAATAAAGATGATCTTGAAATCTAAAAAAATATAACATTGAAAAAAAATTTTTTTTTTTCATAATATATGTCCCTTCGAATCGAACTTTCTCTTTTGGTATTTTTTCGTATCATTAAAAACAACGGAGATATTTTAGATGGTCAAGTTAGAGAAAACACCTTATATATTTGACTATACAGTGCCAATTTGTACTATACATTGTATCAAACTGACACGATATAATATCAAATTTAACTATTGTTTTAGTATAAAATAACAATATATTTAGTAAAAGCAGTGGGCGACTTAAAGGATTATACTTAGGTTATATTTGACACTATATTTAACAATGGACAACGCGAACAATATAAATTTATCGAGCCTGATTTGCAAAGTCATCGCTGATTTTTTTATTCCAAATCTAATAAAAATACTGTTTATAGTAGAAGAATTTTAAATAATATATAAAAGAAATTAAATAAAAATAAAAATAAATAAATACTATTGTATGATATTAAGGCTCGTTTCCACTGAAGCTGATTGTGCTGATATTAGCTTCATCTTTTTTTAAAGATTTCTATTTTAAAAGAAAAAGAAGAAGCCAGTATGTCGATCGGCACAGATTGGCTTCAGTGCAGATGAGTTTTTAAATTTACAAAAGAAGATAAGACATACATCTTAGTATCATATATTCTGTTTAAAATACAAGACATATTGAATTTCTTGCTTGCATCCTCTTTTTTTATGGAATACTAGATTTAGTTGAGTAGCTCGATAAGGTGTATCGTTTAATGGTACCTTATCAATTACGTAGGATGATAGACACGCATCCTCGGATGATCACAATGCGCGTTATTGTGCTCGCGGCTGCTATCGTATCTTTTTTTTTCTTTTTTTCTTTATTTACAACATATTGCAAAAGACAATCGCGTGCTCCACTTTTCTATGTGCAGAAAAAGCGATCGGCGAAACTCGTGATATTTTGAATATGTATAAGAATCATGAACATTATAATTTCTTTTTGAAAGTATAGACAAAGATGTTGAATTGTTCTCACTTGAGTTGAAAATTTAGATACAATATAAGTAAATAATTAGTTGCAAATATGTACATATAAAAATACACAGATCTGTGTAAAGTATTAAATATAATAAATATATAAATATTTTACTATTTGACTAAATAATTTTCTTGGAAATATATCGTTGCAATGAGCAGATTTACTTAAACTCTTCAGTGACTCTCGAAGTGAGACGCAACTTTCCGCACGCGGAAAGATAATCCTGCAGTGAGATATCACAACATCCGTGCGAGATATGTGTCACCAGAATGACGGAAACGTGCTATGACTTATCGAGAGAAACGATGCGTTTCTTTCGCTCATAAAATATTCTGTCTCTTTTTCTTTTTTCTTTCTCGATAGAGACTCGTAATAGAGCGAGTTAAGAAGTTATATGGTGCCGAGTGGCAGCCCAAGTGAGAGAGAGAGAGAGAGAGAGAGAGAGAGAGAGAGATGATTCTTTTCGCGAATCACATTCTTCTGACTGCAATGTGCGAGATGCATCGCAATACATCGTTTATTCTCATTAAGCCCTTCTATCAACTGGGGTCACGCGGGCTTCTCGTAGTTTATTTTCGCGCCGATGATTCATGACGAGTTCGTTACTCGCGAAACGCCGCGTTTCTTTTATGTAGCGAGACATCGCACGAGACAGGCCACATCCCGTGCACTCGAATGCATCGATTCATGCCAGATCAGCATTGTATAGTAAAACAAAGAGAGCATTGCCACGAAACTTCCCTTCTCTTCTCGGTCGACTCTTAATGAAAATGTTGGAACTGTCATCTCAATAGATTCGAGTTCTATGTTGAAAATAAAACAATCTGTATACTTGATATTTACATCACTGTTTGTGCAATTCTTCAGCTAATTATTAATTTGGCATGATCGATTTTTTTCCTCGGAAAGAAAGGTCGGAGAATACAAAATATCTTCGTATAATAACAAGAAATGGAATGCAGCGAATTGATACATTCATATTCGCAGAAAATTAGATTAAAAACATTTTATGCTACTTGAATGAAACTTTTGTTCGCTATCTTTTGCGTTCTTATTTTTTATATTACAATAAGAATTTAATGAGATTAGTCTTTTAAGACTATTTAATTTGACAAATTAATTTATTAAAATTAAATAGTCTCAAAGGTTCATTAAATTTTTTGCAACATTACACATCGTAAAACTTTATTACGTCTATTGAATGTGTCGTAATACTTTACCGAACTTCATCAACAAAGCAATAGTGTACAGTTTAATTAGCATCACAGTGCAATATCTCTCGCGTCTCTTATGTCTATTCGAAGGCCATTGTATGCAATAGAGTATTGCCTACAATAAGGAAACATTTTTAACGTACAGATAGCACGAGTAGAAACACAATGAAAACATTTGCAAAAAATAATGATTTAAAAAACTAAAAATGCGTTCATACGAGAGACAATATAACAAACGCAAACAAGGCTGGACAAACGAAAGCCATTTCGTTCAAAAAGTATAACATGTTTTCGATGTACAATATAATTCTGCGAATACGAACGTGTCAGTTTCGCGTGTCATTTTCTCTGCGTATTGGATTTCTATTCGCTTCTCGTTCTTTGCATCTTGTTATTATATGAGGATATCTTGAATTTCTTCAGGTTTTTTTTTCAGGGAAAATCGACCGCACCAAATTAGCCGAAGAATCTGCGGTCGAAGGAACACGTTGCGTGACATCGCTCGTGTACGCCTGTATACGCCTTCGTATTTCGGTTATCGATTGTGGGAACGGACGCGCCTAAGTGCATCTATAATTGGGAAATTAATGCAGGTTTCACGCGCGCGTTAATTATCCGCGATCGCATGGACCGGATACGATCGATGTGCGTTTCCTCGTTGGCGCGGCATCAGGTTGGAAATTCGACGCTCCTCTGGGTCGACGGCCTTCCTGCGTCAGATCCCGGGACAAAAGGATCTCTGTGTTCGGGAATTCTTGCCCACCCTACCTTCCGTTCTTCGTTGCACCGCGTCGAACGCCAATGCTGAGCTCTTTGACGTCTTCCCTGACGGCTCCTCGGACGATTCACCGAGAAGAAAATGAAAGTGCATCCGCGCGAACACACACTCGTCCCTAGAATACGAAAGTGAGCCGCGAGATTATTCGTCTATCTGCTAATTACTAGGGAGTTTGTCAATTTGCCTCGAGCACGACGCCCAGCCGTTAATTAATCTCGACGCGACTTTTGTACCCGTCGAATGTGATTGAAAGTCAGCGAGAGTCGTCCTGCTCATTTCTCGTAGGAAACATTCTTCAGGCTGTTTCCAAACAGTCTTATTATTCGCGCTTACCCTAGAGAATCATCAACCGTCTGCGTGAATAAAGCTAAATTCGTGACTGTGAAGAAAGATGAAAAACAGTAAAGGGCAAATTTACGATTGATCGATCTCTTTAAGGGATCGACGTGCATTAAAATATTACGATAAAAGAATAATGGGTCAATTTTAAGCAAAATCATAAGGTGCATAACTTGTTCTCGTAAGAACTTATGATTGGAATAATTATACAATATCTTTTCAAATAGTTTCTTGCTAGCCGTTTTAGAAGATTTATGAAAAATCGTAGATCGTACGTCTTAAGGTAGAATTACAACTTTAATCGATTACAACTTTAAGTTTCTAAGTTTTACGAGAAAATTACGAATTTTACGATAATAGAAAAAAAATAGATTGTATGGTTTTGCAAAGCTTGCTGAACGAGTTCAACATCTATGACTAAGAAGATTAAACGATTCAACAAAGAAATTATGTCTACAAGCAATTAGCAATGTGATAATTCAGTTAATTCTTTGTTATAGTGAAAATTGCTAATGTAACAAGTTTTCTTCAGCAAGCAATAGTATGCCATCCTAAGCAGTACGTTTCATTATTAATTTTAATCTATATATTGGATTGATTTAAAAAGTTATTTTTGCTGTACTAACTGCTATGCTATTACAACAAATATGATTACCTAATCGCTAATTTTATTTAGCTGTACATAGAAAACTAACTGTTTATATACAATATTATGGCTACAGATTTGCTGAGTCAATGGAGTTTAAAGTTGTTTTAACAAATCTTTTTCCGTAATTCTGCTTAGAAGTGAAGTCTCCCTTTCGCTGTTCGAACGAAGTTCGAGAGAAGTCAGCGAATATATCTGACTCTACGTGTTTATGTCGTTGAAAATTTAAAACGTGATCAAAACGTATCTCTTCCGGACGTGACGCGACGCGTCGATCAGAACCCGGAAAGAATTAATCGTATTCAGAAAAGCGGCGAGTGCCGGCGAGTGCTTGCAGCGGAATGCAGTTCGCAGGATTCCAACTGGCTGGCTTGGAAATAGCGACGTAGCACGTCAAGGATTCCGTACATACGTGGACCGCACTGTTTCCGATCGGTCACGTTCGGCGACGGTATGCCGGCGCGGATCCTCTACCTACTTTGTAGGTAGGTAAGCAAGATATGGGGACTCACAAAAGAGAGAAGCGCACAAGGCGAACCCGCGCGTGCATATATACGATAGGACAGGATCGGAGGACCGGACGACGATCGCTGTTGGCTTCGCCGAGAACGGAGCGCACGTTTTCAGCACGTGCAGTAACCGTAAGCGAATTTCACCGCGAGGTAAAGGGTCGCCGGCAAGGTCGGCACATAATGTGTATATGTATATATATGTGTATGAGATGTGTATAAAATAAATATATAGAATACATATAAAATAACCCGTGTACATATAATGCTATTATACTATAATACATTATAGCGAATGTCTATAGAGATTTCATGGACTTAATCCTTGACGTGTAAGAGGATTTTCTGAAATTTTACAGTACCTATATTATGTATATATACTCTCTTCTTTATATTCTTCAAATACGTTTAATCAAATCTTTTTCCTCCCCTTATAATAAGAATAATTTTTAGAGAAAAAATAACTTTAAAAAGTTATTTTAGATTTAGAATTATATAAAATTAACGAAATTCATTTTTTTCCGCTACTAAAGAATTTGTAAAATTCATTAGGAAGTAATGCAGGTAAGAATTAAAGTAGCATCTTATTAACAAGATGCAAAGTAGATGCGTGGCCGGTTTCTTACACGCGAACGAGTTCGTTAAATAAAATGAAAAAGAAAGTGAGAACGGTGAATCAATTTTCTGTACGCGTGAAATTTTTCACGACTCCGCCTTTTAGACGTCTGGAGGCGATCGACACCAAAGATCCGGGCTTATTCGTGCCGAATCTCGATGGAGGAAAGGCGAACAGGAGGACAGTCTCAGGAGCAAGACGACAGAGCAGGTCGTTATTTGTGGCTGCCGGACGACCGTATGTAAATCACGTCCGCCGAGAAGAGACTTCGGGGACGATCCTCGATCGCATCGCGACACGGGAGAAGCCGTACGTGAGTAACTGGGACGGCGATAAAGGTGACTCGCTTTCGACGAGGTCGCGCTCGTACACGCGGCTTCGCGCGAGAGTTTCCGATCGATCGACTCTGTCGGAGGAAACGAAACAGCATTAATTCCGAACGAATTTCTTTGGCACCAGATTCTTAATCCTAACTATATCCTACCCTGGGTTCCCAAAAACCTCAGTGTAATTTGCTAAATCGAGATTTTTTCGTGTTTTTGAATTTTTCTTTTTCTTTCAACCTATATATCTCGAAGCTCTTTAATTCTATCAATTTTTCACATCATGGATTTATTTCTTAAGTCTCCATCGATTAAAAAGAAAATTAATTTAAATATGTCCATTTTTACGGAAATTACAGTAACAAATAAGATATATTAAAGATAAAAAAAAGAGTACAGCTAGGTTTAAAAAGATACAATACATTTGTGGAAGGTGCTAAATTCTTTGAAGTGAATCTCATTTTAAAGAATTTAGAGAGTACATCTTTCTTCAGTGCAACTCCTCAGAAATGTGATGTTTACTAAAAAATGTTAACTTAATTAAAGTATACATGGAAAAAGACAGAGTAAGTCTAAAAATATAGAGCGGATTCTGAATCGAGAAAAATTATGTGCTTTAGCTGCAATTTGCGTACGACAACCTCGATAATCAATGTTCCACCCGATGGATTCCGGGATTTAAATGATTCGAGTTTTGAGGAGATATCTAATTTTTCAAGAAAGACAAGTTATATAGTTAAGACACTATGACTCTCATGGAAACATATTTTATTCAGTGAAACAAGATAATTAACGGATCTATATGATTGGAACGGAGGACGATGATGCTACGCAGCTCGACTGGTCGAACCGGAGTAATGCGTGAATATATGATACGCAAGGCATGGAAAATGGTGTGAAAGGCATGGATTAAATGTAAAAGACATTCACCGGTAACGATGAAAAATTAGTGATTGCTACGACGTTCGTTACGAAAATCGATCAGTAAGTATTTCCGGCGATGTGTGTACATCGCATTTCATTATTTGTAGCCTGGTTCCCTATTCACGTCCGTTATTTGCAGATTGATATCTTAATTGCAACGCATATAGAATGTATTTACAATATTCTGTGTACTATGCAGTTCAAAACTGAGATAGTGGTAGATATATCTTTTGCATTAGAAACTTTTAAAAGCGTTTCTTTAAGAAATATCTTACACTCGCTCATTGCATTTTAAAATTGAACGTTTGCGTTTTGCGCAAGATTATTTAATCGATCTAGATTTTGTAGGAATTTTTCCTTAATCCTAAAATGCTATCGAAACGTAAAGTTTACATAAAAGTAGGCAAAGTTATAAAATGCTAAGCTTTATCTTTAATGATCATAGGAAGTCCGCAATCATCCATGTTAAAAGCTAGGATAACTTGAGATAAGATCTTGTTGTGGAAATTTAGACCTTTTTAAAGATTATGTTTGTTTTTTTTATATCAGTTTGGATTCCCCAGTGTATTATAACAGAGAACGTGATACATAATTTCAATTTTCAAGCAGCAATTTTTTCCTTTCATTATATATTTTATTTAACTATTATGAGAAGACACACAATTGGACTACATATTATTTAAAGATTGAATTTAACAGTATTATTTATAATAGAGAGAGAGAGAGAGAGAGAGAAAGTATTTTTATTTTTTCTTTTCTTTTAAGTTAATAATTAGATTATTGTATTTATATATGTAAAGATTTATAAATATTTTGTTATTAAAAGTGTGAAATATATGAAAACCTCGTGTTACATTAATTAAAAGATTAAGACCTATTTTTTGTACGTAAAATTTACATGTTAATAATACGAGAAAAGTTAATCTTGTAACACTTTATACGTACAAAGAAACGTAGCTCAAATGACAGTTTTATCTTTCAGCCAGATAGAACCGTCTAATAGAATTTCCGAACTATGTTTCTCCTCGAAATGTATTTTCGTATACAAGTACTCTCGCTGTTATAGCGCCATAAACAACCGTGTCAAGGAAGGAGAAAGAGCACTTCCTCAGAGAGTTTCTACTCGTAATATCTCGCGCACACTACATGTAGCCAGTTTTTCATTTGCGCCACTATATTTACAAACAGTGCCATATTAATCAGCGGAATCCGCTTCGACAGTGTATGTATTGTATACATATATGAGTCCATATTTTGTTCCGCTAGATTCTGCTACATGCTAATAATTGTTTCGTCGTTTAGGCAAATCTCTCAGAAATTTACTCACAAACAAGTAGCGAGACTTTGCCTTTTTATTTCATCATTCTGGCAATTTAACCACCATAGCGAAAGCAAACACGCCAATAATATTATATGAGCATGTACTATTCTCTGTTTTATCAAAATAAATAATCTTACTGAAACTCGAGATTAACACTTAATATAGTCAATTTTGTCATTTATCTTCTGCGTATTCTTTTCTTTGAAATTTTAGGAATTAATTATGATTCTATATCCTTTCCTTTTTTTAAACATAATCTTACAAATATTTTCTAAAGATGTTAAAGTATATGTAATTACGTAATAATTTTTGTAAAAGTGAAGGAAATTAATCCAGAACGACCCATCATATAATGAAGGTTCGGAAAATCATCATATAAAAGTTAATTTATATATATAATTTTTCTCATTTTATGCTCTTGTTTTAATACAATAATAACACATTATATTTTTATTTTATAGAGCATCTATAAATATTCAAATGTTATAACAATCGATATCGAATACCAATACAATAGACGTGTTTTAAAGGGAGTGCAACACTATAAATAAAGGGCGTTATTGCATAACTTAAAGTTGAAATTAAAAGAACTTCTGAGAACTCTTGCTCTTATTTTTAAATAACTCTGACAAAACTTTCTTCAAGGTTAAAGAGTATTCGAATCTCTTCTGATCTGATTAATAAAGTATCAGCTGCTCGATTCTCCCTTCATATAAACACTTAACCCTTTAACTCTTATGAATATATATTACAAGCGCTGATCTATTAAGGCAACGCTGTTTTTTCGTTTCTAGACTATATTTGTCGAAGTATTCGACATTTAAAGGGTAACATAATTTTTATGGAGATGAATCGAATTCACGCTCGACAGCAAAGTTAAATGAAGGTCGGAACGTGTATGGGCGTGACAAATTTCCCCTCGAGAAGAACCTTACGTGAACATCTTTCTCCGAAAATTTGACACCCTCGTCCTTGGATATATTGTTCACCGGTTGGGTCAATAGTACTCGGACGCCACCGTGTCTCGCCCCCGCTGAGTGACATTTGGAAAGATAATACTCGAAGGAGAGTCTCGCGAATTTGTGTTGACCGCGAGATGGAAAAGAAAGATCGCGAGGGGAAGAGAAAGAGAGATCCGGCATGCGAGCGGCCGCTGGAAGGGCGAGGGCTCGTTGTTGTCGACAGCAGCGGCGGCGGCGGCGGCGGCGGCGGCGGCGGTGGCGGCGGCGGTGGCGGCGGCGATGGCGGGGCACGAGGAAATCGATGTCGACGTCTGGCGCTACGAGAGGAGGTTTCCACGCGAGGAAGGGCTCGGCAAGGAGGCTTCCTCTCCTCACGAAGGCGGTCGCGGCAAGAAACGGAGCGGATAATCAAAGAACCTTGCGCGGTGACCTCGCTTCTTCTTCTTCTTTTTTTTTTTTTTAAGAGAAAGAGGTCAGATAGATAGTAAGTACATGCAGGTGTACTTACACACTCGGCCTTCGGAGTAGCTCACAACAATCGCCGCCTCGTCGTCGTCGTCGTCGTCGTCGTCGTCGTGGCAGCCCTTCCTCGTGTATCGCTGCCGATCGAGTGCACTCTGGGTGGAGATGCGGGCGGAGATACGGCGCGTGCTACGGGGTGTGATAACGAGCAACGTTATCCGGATGACACCGGCGAGCCGCTCTCCTCTGCGCGTATCCTATCCCGTACGACACTCCGCGCGACACTACTCCGTGTACTCCTACTCCGTGATAGACCAGGAGAGGATTACTACCTCGTCTGAGTGTGTGTAGGAGGAGGGGGTTGCATCCGCGAAGAATGTAAGAAGAAGGGGAGGTAAACCAGCCGAGTCACCACCTCGCTCTCTCGCTCCGTTCGCGCGGGTGTCTCGAGCCTGACTGACACTCGGCTGACTCGGCTCCTAGCTTGGGACCATGGTACCGGTCGTCGGTCGACCGACCCCTTCGCTCTCACTCTTTCTTTCTCTCGTTTCCTCTTTCTCTCCTCTTTCCATCCTGGTCTAGCTACCGCCGTGCCATCGCTGCGTCTTTTTCGTATCGCGGTGTTATCCACGTTTGCCTGCTCCTCGTCGCTCCACCGACCGACACTCGTCGCATGTATCGGGTGATTTTCTTTCGTCGACGGCAGACCGTGCCCTTCGCCACGGATACTTTCTCGGCAGGAAGTCGGGATTGTCGGGAGTCAGCGTGACACCCCATATGTGCTGGATCGCATGCGAGTCTCTCGTTTTGGACACAAAATTTTCAAAAGACTGATATATCCTGATGCGCCCCGCCTGATCCTGAGGCGAATTTGAAATCGATAAGCGGATTTATTTTTCTTTAGAGGGTGGGGTCTATTTACAAAATTTTACAATTTTTCCTTGAATAACATTTATTATAATTGTTTCCATTGTATCCTTTGTCTCAAAATATCACTGTTATAGCGCCATTATAGCGGTTTTCCTGTAAACGTTAATTAACGAATAAAAATAAAAGTGCGGAAAGGCCTGATATTCTAAAACTGTAATTATATTCTCGAGATCGATTGTACGCACACTCGATAAAAGTCACGCCTGACCGACAAACAAACGTTTTATACATTTTTTATTGATCTTGTAAAATATATACATTTCCGTAATAACTATTTTGCGAAATGCGCAATCGTACAATTAAATTTGAGAGCATTTTTGGGGAATTGGATTGACGCAAACGTTTAATTATGAACTTTAGAGAGATTGAAAAATTTAATTACATAGAGAGAGAGAGAGAGAGAGAGAGAGAGAGAGAGAGAGAGAGAGAGAGAGAGAGAAATGCAACTAGGTGCTTATTACAAATTCTCGTACATATCAAAACGATCGATACACATTCAATAAATTATTTCCTGAAAATAATTAATGCGAGTCGATGTTTATATAAATAAATTAGCTAAATATATAAATAAACATATTCTTCAGACGGTATCAGCAGAATTAATTAATTCGATTGTATATTATTATTTACCAAATACTGGAAGGACCAACACAGCGTTTGTATATTGCGATAGCTTAAGATTTAGAGACATTATTAATTTTTTTAAAATACTACAAACCTTTTAATTTATGTATTTTTATTTAGATATATTTTATATTTTATATTTTATATTGTAAGTTCATAACCGAATTTGTTAATATTAAAAATGACCCGATCGGATGTGAAATGTTTATTATAGACCATTGTTTTTGTTTATAATTTAACTATTTATATTAATAAAAAAATTTTTATATTAGGCTTGTAGCTCTCTTTCATATTATTATTTAATTAATTCGATATTTTTTATACGATTCATGTACAGAAACTAAGACATCAGTTGTAATAAAGGGTACAGATTTAACTGGCAATATCGTAGTTCAGGTGAGGATATTTGAAAAACACATTAATTAACTCGGAAATAGTCACTCAAGCGAAAAAAATGTAAATTATTGTAAAATACCTTGTATATTACATAACATATGTTTTTTCTTTTTGAACAATTAATATTGAACTTTTAAATATGCAATTCCATCAAAAATTCACAATACAAAAGCATTATTTAAAATCTATATTTTTAAAAAAATTATCACAATAAGCTACTTAACGTGCTTATTCCGTTAATATTTGTTTGAATTTTATTTACTCTTTTCGAAAAATTGTAAATCTATATCCATTCAAATATTAATAAAATACAAATCATAATGTAAAATATTATATACTATATATATATACATGTACATGTTTCCAATTACGAATAAAAGAAAAACAGTTAATAATATACAATATGTTGTAGGGATGCAGCGGATATCCGAAAAATATCCGGTATCCGGTATTATCCAGCACTTTTCTACTATCCGACCGAATAGCTGGATATAATTAGCATTCGGGAATATATCCAGTTAAAATTTGATATTATTAAATTGATGATTTTTTTCTTATACAAATGTTCTAGAAATAAGTATGCATATTCATGATGCTGTAATATCTCATACATTGTTGCAAAATTACAATCTTTTTCCCTGTAGGTCTTTTTTTTATTTTTTTGTTTTTTTTTTTAAAGACAATCCGGTCGGATATCCGGAAAATGTCGGATATCCGCCTCGAAGAAATGTTGCATTCTGTCCCGATAATTTTACGATACGGTGCATTCCTAATATGTTGTTAATAATAGTGATTTTAATTAAGGAGTGTAGAAACATCCCAGATGATTGTTTAGGTAAAAAAAAATTAAGTGACTATTCCCGGGTTAAGGCACGCCCTTCAGATCACTTTTGGATCAGTACCATCCTCGTGCCCGGTCGATATGCTAATTAGAAAGTTGGGCTCGAGAAGCGGTTGAAGCAAGAATTCAGGCGATGATCCCACGGGATATTAAAATGTTATTTTAGAAGCCGACTTTCTCGTCGACCTTCTCGTGCGGGATGTCTTCAATCAGCACGCTGTCTGTTGGGACAAGTTTGACCCGATCGGATGGTTTGGGTCTCATCAAAATGAACGGCAGCTCGGCCGTCAACTCGCCGCCCAGAGCTCCCAGATAAAGCTTGACCTTGACGGCATAGGATACGATGATGCCGAAAGTGTCGCGCACATCCGGCGAGGTAAGCAAAGTGCTGGACGCGAGGTCGCTCTCATCCCGTTTCATTATGCCATCGAGGGCGATGCCGCGACGATGCTTATTACTCGTCAAGGAAGGCTTCAGGTAAAGCACCTTTTGTAGAGTCGAACCAGGATTGATCGGGCAACCATCCTGCGTTTCAATCGCTTCTATTACGGTTCGGAATTGACCGTTCTGAAAGATCACTACGTCGATGCCCTGCTGCACCAACGCCTTGATCTTCTTCACCACCTTGTTGCTGTTGTTACGTACGCATACATTGATAGCGATTGTCTCGCCGTGATTGTACAGCTGCTTGTCCAGAGTAACCTCGAGCTCGAGCTCGCCCGGACTCAGCAGGAAGTCCTTGCGCACCACGGTACACGGCTGACGACCCTGCTTCGTGGGCGCGTACTGGATCTTGCGGATGCCCATCAAGACGGTGCTACGCTTGTGGGTCACGTCGGTCTCCGTCTCGCCACAGTATACCTTTACGTAGTAACTTACGCCACACGGCTCGCCGGTCTCGTCGGGTCCAGGTTGAAGAGTCACGCTAGGCGGCGCGCTCTGTGGGAATGTGAAGGTAAAGGGAATCGCATTCGAACCCAGTTTCTGCAACAACCTGTTCCAAAAAGACATATTCTTTTATCTACAGTTCTATCTACAGTTGACAAGTTAACTTCGCTTGTTGAAAGCGTTAAAATGATAACTTCATTACTCATTAGTATTCGGAAATTTTTTAGAATAACGTAAAAGGAAAACAATAAAGAAATATAACAAATCAAAATTAAAAATTAATTTTGAAATATTAGATATTTTTAAACATTGTTAAATATTGATTAACTCTCTTACTTAATTTTTAGTATATTATAATGAACACATTTTAGCAATAAATTCCATCAAGTAGTAACATTATAATGCTCCAGCAAATGCAGTAATATAATTGTAACAAAATGTGCTATACAGATTTATCATACTGTATTTTATGTCTGTGAGTCTAAATATTATTAATGGATATTTCTTACCTGTCTTGCAGCTTGGTAGAATTGGATTCGGGCTTCTTAATTTGTGGAAAGATCTGCTCTGACGCCAGGAAGAGATCCTTTTGGAAATTGAGACCCATCACTTCGTCCTCTTCGCGTCCGTAGCGAAAGCTGCACAATAGCTGGCACCATACTTTCCTGTCGCTATCCACATATTCCGGACTGATTAGGACTACACCGTCAATCGGTTCGGTACCCGACAGGTAGTCGATGAAGTCGCGTTTACCCAGGTAAACAGCAAGCTTACCATTGGGCGAACATTTTTTGTAGACCTTGAAATTCGCCACCATAGTAAAAATCTTTGTCTCTTCCGTTCAGACAAAATGAATAGATCGCCGAGCAATGGTTGGAGACTTATATACCAGGAATATACAGTGACGTATGATAAACTTTTAGGACTTCCTAAGGCGTTTAACAGAGTGGATGAGACGTTTGGATCGCACTCACGCGACGCTTTTCTGCGTTTCTGAGATATTTGCGTAGATTATTTTGTAATCTTTGGTGAAAATAAAGATTGGATCGTAAGTCAAATGTTGTAAAGAGAGAATGACGAAAGCGTAAATAGAGCTTCTAGAACGTGAAAATTGAGACAATGAAATGTAAAAGAAGAATAAACGTCTCTTTTTATGTTTCGTTATCTCAATTTTCATTTTCGAAAAGCGCTTTTTGTCCCATTTTATACATTTTATACATTTTATATAATACATTTCGACTTACCCTCCAATTTTTATTTTCACTGGAGACGTTTCGCTAATTTCTTTGCTGACAAATAAATTTTGAAAACATTATCATATTGAGAGAGAGAGAGAGAGAGAGAGAGAGAGAGAGAGAGAGAGAGAGAGAACAGGATAATTTTATTAGCATGTGCATGTTCTTACATAATATTGTTTAAGACTTCGATATCGCAACTTCGTGACTTTGACTTGCATGGTTGATCTATGAGTTTCTTGGGCTTCATTTCGACGTTGAAGGCTATCATATCTTAGTATATATATTGTATATTAGGTAATATGTATATCTCTTTCTCGAAATTTGTTTACCAAGAAATGAATTATCTACTTAGTTGGAATACATTTTTTCTTGATTTTGTTCTAAAAAATAAAGAATATTATTACAAAATGTATATTTACAAAATTCAACTTACACATAAAACTCAAAAGAAAATGCAACAAAAGCAGTTTTCTTTACTTTCTATTTTTATTAAAGTAAATATTGGGAATACAAATAAGTTTCCGCCGTTTTTTATCAAAAATTAAGCATTTATTGTAAAAGAACGGTACATAATGTTTTATTCCAAGTATTGTCCATTGCGAGCCATTACTTTTTCCCATCTTTCTGGTAGCATACGGATATCGCGTTGGAAGAACGCTTCATCTTTTAAGGCTATCCAATTGTCGATCCAATTTTTGATATCTTCATATGATGTGAAGTGCTGCTCAGACAGGCCATGCGTCATCGATCGAAATAAATGGTAATTGGAAGGGGCAATGTCTGGTGAATACGGCGGATGGGGTAGAACTTCCCAATTGAGTGTTTCTATGTAGGTTTTGACCGGCGCCGCAACATGTGATCGAGCATTATCATGCAGGAGAATAATTTTGTCATGCCTGGAGTAGTGGACGCGTTTTTCCTTGAGTGCTCGGCTCAATCTCATCAATTGTGTTCGGTAGAGAGCCCCAGTAAACGGTTTCGTTCGGTTTGAGCAACTCATAATATACGACACCAAACTGATCCCACCAAATACACAACATAAGTTTTTTTCCATGAATGTTCGGCTTGGCTGTCGATGTTGAAGCATGGCCAGGTGATCCCCATGATTTCCTCTTCTTTGAGTTATCGTAGTGGATCTATTTTTCATCACCAGTGACTATACGATGTAAAAAACCCTTTCGTTTATGCCTGACAAGCAGCATTTCACATATGGAAAATCGGCGTTCAATGTTTCTCGGCTTCAGTTCATATGGAACCCAATTCCCTTGCTTTTGAATCATTCCCAATGATTTCAAACGATGTGAAATTGCTTGTTGAGTCGCTCCTAATGCAAGTGCAAGTTCTTTTTGCATTTGGCACGAATCTTCATTCAATAATGCTTCCAATTTCCCGTCTTCGTACACTTTCGGTCTTCCGCTACGTTCTTTGTCTTCAACGTCAAATTCACCATTCTTAAACTTTTGAAACCACTCACGACAACTTCTCTCACTTAAGGTAGCCTCACCATATGCTTCTACAAGCAATCGATGAGCCTCAGCTGCAGATTTCTTCAAATTAAAGAAGTAAATCAAAAGTTCCCGCAAATGACGCTTATTCGACCCAAAACTCGGCATTTTCGCACAAAAAAAAATATATAATATGATGCTGATACAAAATCGCTAGTATTTCAAGGTTGTTGTTGACAGATGTCCAACCTTACGATATAACGTTTTACATCAGACAATTTTAACCATAGCTTGCTAGTGGCGCCGTCTTTTGTCAAATGGCGGAAACTTATTTGTACTCCTAATAATATTGGGTCATCTAAAAAGTATCCGCGGTTTTTTGTCACTAGATGTGTGTTGATGGTCATATATCTAATGACAAAATACCGCGGATATTTTTTAGATAACCCAATATAATACACAAAGATTAAAGAAGATCTAGAGAAATAAGAATTTTAATTTAATTTATTTATATAAAAAAAAAAAGAAAATTTATTAATCATACATTTATTAATCATTATTAAAAAAGCAGAATTGTTAATAATAAATGCTAATAAAAATAAATCTTTAAATTTTGTGTTATATAAATTTCATATTATATATTGTAAAAACAATATATAATATGAAATTTATATAACACAAAATTTAAAGATTTATTTTTATTAGCATTTATTATTAACAATTCTGCTTTTTTTGCAATATGTACTTTTTTACAATATCTGTGATTGATCGATTTTATTTTTTATGAACATAAAATTGAATTCTGATTTCTTAGATTTTCTATAAATATCTTTTTACTTTTGTATATATTGGGTCATCTAAAAAGTATCCGCGGTTTTTTGTCACTAGATGTGTGTTGATGATCATATATCTAGTGACAAAGTACCGCGGATACTTTTTAGATGACCCAATACATTCGCATATAATTTAATACTATGTAGCCACACGAATAACATATCCACTTCAACTTTTTCAGTCTAGTGTTAGAAAATAAAATTGAAGATAATTGGATGTGTTACCCACCGGGAAATTCACATGTTGATTACGTAGTTCAACGTGCACATGGAAGGCATTGAAGGCGCCACTGAACAAATTTTACACTTCGCAAAACGTGGGTAAACGTGGGTACGTCCACTCGCAAGGTTCTCATTGCTCTCAAGACTTCTCTTTATCTGGCAATTTGAGAGAATTGAAAGCCATGCTTTGCTGTGTTCAACACAGCTCCGTGCGATCTTCTAAAAATTTTCGAACACGGTAATATTTTGTTATCACGTGTGACAATTAATTCGAATGTCGAAGACAAGAATGTCGAAAAACTCGGATACTAATATTGTTGCAGTAAGTTTATTACAAATATGATCATCGTTTTGATATATTTTATTTGAATAATAATATATTCTTCTGCAGAAAAGTTTATTAATATCATTATTATTATAATCTGATATGTATGTAAAAATGCTCCTCCATGCTTCATGTCTTTATATCTTCTTTTAATTTGAGTTTAATAAGAAAAGCTGATGACATTTTTAATAAATTTTATAGAATTAAGAACTAATTTTATATATTATAGATGAAGTCAATGGCTTTAGCTATACCACCAGATTCTCCAAAGAAACCTGTAAAATCAACTGCAGTAGTGAAATATTCTGCTGTTCAAACACCAGCGACATATGCACAATTACAGTGCAACACAGATTTAAACCTTCCACCTAGTAATTGGCTCAGTAGCTCGGCAGAAAGTTATGGTCTGCAAAATGTTTGGTCTCAGAGTACAGGATTCTCCAGTTTTCGCATGGCACACATGTTTCCCGATTGCGTCGGTGAAGTGGATGTGGTATCAGATGCTGAAAATATAAAGAAATTACTCAAATTGCCTTACAATCATGATGTAATTTCGATGATGGTGCATCGTATCGAAAATACATTGTTGCTAGATGATTTTGACATACATAAATATCTGCTAAGACAAGCAGAAAGCGATTGGGAATGGTTGAAAAAATTCTTCTACGAGCATATTTTTCAAAATCTTGGTGACAAGGAAAAACGTCTCTTTCATAAGGCATACAGCAGAAATAGTTTACAGCAGAGAAATCTGGTATCGAAATTTCTATATCATTCTATAGTGCTAGCGGATAAAAACAAAGAGAGCGAAAAACCTCAGTTACCTGTGAAAACATTAGAGCCATGTTTACCTGAGCCTACACAAGAAGAGAAAGTACCTGATCCGAATTACAAACATAATTTTTCAAGAAATGTTGTATGGACATTTGAAAACATACAGATGCTTGTTGGAACAGACATGCCAATATTTGGCGGTCAAACACATCCATGCATAAGTTTACGACTGAGAGACATGACGAAGCCTATAAATGTCTTAACAGGAATAGATTATTGGTTAGACAATTTAATGTGTAATGTTCCAGAAGTAGTGATGTGTTATCATTTAAATGGTATCGTACAGAAATATGAACTAATAAAAACCGAAGATCTTCCAAATTTAGATAATTCAAAATTTAGTCCTAAAGTAATTCGAGACGTTGCTCAGAATATTTTAAGTTTCCTAAAAAATAATGCGACAAAAGCTGGTCACACTTATTGGTTATTTAAGGGTAAGTTTTAAACTTGGTACATGGAAAGTGTAAATAGAAATTTGTATATTAGTTTAAAAATATTTCATTCACATGCAATGTTTTTTTTTTTCAGGTAAAGATGATGATGTTGTAAAGTTATATGATTTAACATCATTGTGCAGTGATGTTTCAGAAGAGAAAGGACAAAATCCCTTTACTGTGCCTGTTGCAATGTTGTTATACAGAGTAGCTCGCAACATGAAATATTCTCCCGATTATCATCGCCATCAGGGTACGATTAGAATGCTGCTGAAAAATTGCGTTCAATTGCTGCCTAAAGAGAAATATCCGCAAATCGTTACATCTGCGCATTTTATGCTTTCGGATTTGTACATACCATCGGATACAGATCCAGTCAGTCCAGGGTTATCAGATCAAAGTGACGAAGAGGACATTCATAGTGAGTGTGGTGCGAGTCAAGAAAATGAAAAGGAAGAGGAAGAAGAAACTTGTGCGATTAAATCTTTGACCTTAGCCAACAGTAAATAAGTTTGACTTCAATTCTATTATTTTTAATATTTTATATAAAGATTAATATTAATCTTCTTATAATTTTAATATTATCATTCTTATAGTGAAAGAACAACGTGAGCAACCAAAGTACAAGGCACCTCCAATGTCTGGTACTGTAGAAGAGAGATGTCTATCTGGATTGGAACATGTTACGCATGGACTCGATTGTCTTCAATATTTTCCAACCGATGGCAACAATGATGAGGAGCAAAAAAAAACAGAAGAATATGAGAAAGAGAAAAGGAAATATGAGGAGATGCATCCTAACGTTGCGAAACCTTTCCAAGCGATTCCTATGCCTTACACCCCATTAAATCAGCAAAACAAGAATGCTATATTCGATAAAAGTTTGGAGAATCATAGTCTCGCGCATAAAAAGAAAAACAAACAGAAAAAGAAGAGAAGTGAAAAGAACATTACGAAGGAAGTAGCGAATGTGAATGCTTTGTTGTGTAAACCGAAGACAGAAACATTGCCAACATGGCAAGCACCAAAAAAAAGCGATAACATTTGTTGGAATGCTCATTTAAAAACATTATTATACGAGAAAGCATCTTTGATATTCGCTGTACTCGCTGAGAATGAATACGTAAATAAAAATTACGGTGCCTCCTTAAGATATATGCTGGAAGTATTGTATTGCCAGAAAATATTGGAAATTTTTTGCGGTATAAGAAACGACAAATCGCTCAGCTATTTATTAGGTCGTGCAGGAGATTGTTGTTTTATGACGGTGCAAGATTGGTGTAACGTTGAAAAGCATAGAAAAGATTACGATACGAAGAACGAAATGGAGGAGAAAGTAGTTGAAGAATTGTACAGTATGGAGGATCTGGATATGAGTAAGCATCGAAATGCACTAAATGAAAATAATACATAAACGGTCGTTACTAATGCGTATTTTATTACAGATGGTGCTGAATTATTACCGAAGGAATTAGGAAGTTTAGAATCTACATTGGTTTCATCATACAAATGTTACGAGCAAGCTCTATCTCTGGAGCCGATGGATATGGACAAAAATAACTTATTGAGACGACTAGGGAATATTCATAACGAGTTGGGTGTTCTTTACATGAATCAAGCGGGATGTATGTGAACTTTGCATACTTCAATAGAAGATAACAAGTACTTGTTTATTAATCAAGAAATTATAAATTTTTATAGCTCGATATCAGCAAGAAAATCAAACGGATGATGTATCGAATTTACCGGATGTAACTATACTTTTAACGCGTTCCTTGACTCATTTAGAATCTGGGGTTAAAGCTTTCGAGACTGTCCATGACGAAGCGAATCTGGCGCTTTTGCACTCTAATACCGGTCGACTTATGCGACTCTGCGCACATATGCATGGCAAACAAAACACGCAGGAGCGTCATTTTTACAACAAGGCACTCGTGAGCTATCAAAAGGCTTTGCAGGTTTTGGGCGATAGGAAAACAAATCCGGTAATATGGGACACGGTCATGTGGGATTTCTCAACAACGTTGTACACGAAAGCCACGTTATTGCAGGATTATCCTACTACTGAATATAAAGTACAGTAACTTAACTTAATTAATGTGTAATCTTTACTGTTGCTTAAATAATTGTTCTCGTCAACAATTTAATTATAAATTCAATAATAAATGCATTAAATTCTTTTTTACTTTCTTATTGTAGAGTGAAGAGGAATTGGAGAGAGAAGTAGTAGATACTCTCCAGAAGGCACTCAAACATTGTGATATAGATACACCGGGACCACGTCAGCCGGTTTATCAATTCCGCGCTGCGACCATTCAACATCGATTGGCTTCGTTATACCATCGCGTGTACAGAGAAATTGAATCGGATGCGGATAGTAGCAAGAAAAAGACGAGTTTGCAGTTGTGCAAATTGTATTACGATAAAGCAGCGAAGCTGTTGCTCTCGTTAGAGCAGAGCACGGAATATTTGACGGTACAAATGGAAAGAGTTGCCCTGTCGGAATATCAAGCGCGTAGTACGTCTTTCTTTTTAGAAAGTTATCATTCTTCCCGTCGTTCAAATTTTCTTTTGCTAACAGAATTTTTACGTTTACTTTTTCAGATGGCACTACTTTTAATAGTAAGTTAAAAGCATACCAAAATGGTCTGGAGTTAATATTACATTGTATACCTATTATGAAAATGTTATGCGAACGAGGTAATGCAACGAAACAAAAGACAATCGATAATAAAACAGAGAATAGTAATGCCGAGCACGAGAAAATGGTCGAAGAACAAAAGTTAATGGATGATGAGAAAAATCTCATAGTTCTGTTGGAACAGAGATTGCAGTTTCTTTTACGATCGTTAACCAAGCTATTTCTTAGTAAAAGTCCTGTGCACAATAAAAAAGAGTACGTTGCTTTAAATTTATTATATAATATTTCAAAAATTGTGAAAATGAAATTCATATTTTACTATTTTCTTTTTTTTTCATTATTTAATACATCTTGTTTTTAATGACATTTCAGGCATGAAATACTCGCAAATCTGTACAAGCAGTGTTACATCCGAACGTTACGACCGAACACAATGTCCGGATTTACTTTAGTACAACATATGACACAGCTTTTACAAGAACTCGATCTTATGTTAAAGCAAACAGAATTTTAACCCTAGGTATATATTCTGAAGTCTCTGAGAATCTGATAAAATTGTGAAATTTTATTATTGGATTTAGAATTAATAAATAAGGAGGTCATGTTTTTTGGTACTTATAAGTTTTAGATTACTATTGAGTGATAGACATATTTTTTTATAGTTTATTTATGATCGATTAAAAAAAACATTAATAACAATACAGTAATTTTCTCGAACATGATGAAAAGACTGACAGGAGGACCTAGGACCTCTTTGTGATAATAATACAGATAATCTTGTATACGAAAAAATAAGTGTGTATACCTAGGATTAATTAAAGTATGAATAAAAACCGTGTACAGTTAGCGACTTAAAAAAATAAAATTAAGAATATAAAAATCTTTCGAGAAAAGTAAACGTGTTTTTTTAATCTTTTAAAATTATACGATGTATGTATAAAAAAGAAATAAAGAATAACACTTATTGTTATATGTATAGATGTGATAAAACTCTTGAAGTGAACTCAATCCTTTTCATTTTATCAGCTGTTAAGAAGCAGTTCTACTTTACATATAAATTCAATCAATATTTAAAGATTATGCGTTTCGCGGGTTTTCTCTGTGTGCAGATCCATTCTTGGAATGCCAACCTTTGCAGTCCACTTTATCAGAGCGAGGAGCAATCTGATACTGTATCATCCTGATGAAGTGGACTGCAAGGTTCACGAAACGTTGGCATTTCAAGAATAGATCTGGACACGGAGGAAACTCGCGAAACACATAGGTAATCTTTATTGTAGAAAGCACCTGTGGAAGCCTCAAAGATACCAATCAATATTTATAAAATTTTATAAAATCAAGGTGTGGATGGGATAGAAGTTAGCCTCGAACACAGGAGCACCGATCTGTGCTCGATTTGACTGCTCTCGCACATAATCACTCTAAATCCTTAATGAATTTATATTAGATTTTTCCTTAGCAATCTCCCTCTTATTAAACCTTATTAACACCTAACTTTAGATGAAGATCTTACTTGGCGACAGGTTAATAAGATATATTGGCGTAACATTTTAATTAAAAGACAAGGTCGAAAGTTGAAGTTTAAAAGGTCACGGCACACACTTTCCGTAATCATAAGACGTACCGTAAGAATCAGCCAATTGGAATTAAGAATTCAAAAGAATTCTCGACTGTGATTGGCTCATTTTTACTGTACGTAAACGTACGTCTTATGGTCACTGTGGAAGGTGTGTGTCATGACCTTTAATCTATTGCTAAAGTCATCGAGGCTTCGTATATATTCTTCCTATACAAGTATGTGCCCTCGTGTCTCTTTTCTCCTAAAAGATTGATGACGATACGAGGGTTTGAATAAGTCTTGATATATAAGTTCCTGATATAGATGAGCGAGGCTGCACTCGATTCGACTCGGTCGAGCGAAAACTCGATAAAAAACTCATTTATTAAGGAATCCGAGATGAACCGTTGTTGCGTGGCCGAGAACTATCCAGTCGAAGTCGAAGATTAAAAGCAGCATGCCCTGAAGCGAATCATTGCTGTGAACTCGATTGCGAGTATATCGGAAACTCTTCATGTCAACGAGAGCTTACTACACGATTGCTTTCATTAAATATTGGATATATTGAAAAATCTTTCTAAAGAAATATATATACATATCTCACAGAGATTTTTGCATCGTATACTTACATATTTCTAATTTGAGAAATATGTCTGCTTTAAAATATATTTATATTTATAAAATATATAATATTTATAGTATTGGATCAATATTTTTTTTGTTTACGAGAGGAAGAAAAAAATCTTTACAAAGCTCGTCATCTGGAATGCTCCCAAGGAGAAAATCTAACCGGATGACGAGAAGACGCCCAGGGATCGGTCCCCTGCGATGTGCAGAATTCGATGGGATTCTTCTCCCTATGGGAAAAGACAGCGGATACCATCACCTACCTCGTTAAAAAAACTCCCTCTTAACTCAGCACCATTGCAAGATTAGTTGAGAGCATCCCGAAACCGCCTACCCGGCATTTATTTCATCAAGATGCCCCCAAGTCACGGAGCAAGTCTGGTATTCTATCCTAAAAAAGAACTTAATTAAAAAAAAAAAATTAAAATTAAGCGTAGTTACATTATATACATGCTCCACATCTCAGCTATCAGATCTCGAAGAGGCAGGGATCGCCCTCCGCCTCTCCAGGGTCCGACGTTCACGCTCCATCCGCTTCTTGCTACGTATAACGACCTCAGTTAGGCAGTAATTCGCGAGAGCCGTTTCAGCACGGAAAGAAGTGATCCATGACTGTTGTCAAGACTGACCTATCATCAACTGATCTATATATCAAGGGCATCAAGTTCCAAACAATTAAAAGGTTTCTTCCGTTCTTCTGTCCAAAAAAAGGCAAAACAGGAATGTGTGGACAGTCGTATTCATCACCGCCCTGCAATACGCACAGACAGGCGAAGCCGACCGCCTGATCTCAAAAAGGTAGGCCCCAAAGCACCCATAACCCATTAGCATCTGGGTCATGCGGTACATGAGGCCCCCATGAGACTGATCCACTTAGTTTCCCAGGCGCCCAACGAGAGCGTACCGGACAGCAAATCCAGGTGCCTCCGAAGGGAGACTCAGAAGATGCTGACACCAACGCGCCACATCGCGCTCCATCGCATCTCCACTTCTCGCGCAAGTGCCTAATCCCCAGACAAGATGAAGCTGTCCTTACGCAGAGCCTCGCATCTCCGCAAATGTGTACGTTTCAGTCTATCGGCCATGAAGCGAAAAGGCACTGCCCTCGCAAGAATGGCCACCGCCTCATTCGAGACGATGCGATACGTCCTGATCGTCCTCAAAGAGAGTCGCCGTTGAAGCTGCTCCATTCTGTGACCAATACGTCGGTCATCTTTACGATCTGTGTCCACGGTCAGGGTGCCGTATAGGACAATCGACATAACCACAGACGCGTATACGCGGCACCTATTCTCTCTTGACCCGCCTATGTTGACAGTTAGCCTGCCCAAGGTAGCCGCCATCTCCAAAGCCTTGAGGAGAAGGAAGAAATGGTCCCGAAAGGTCCATCTTCACCACCTCAGACCCAGTAACAGTCAACTCATCCCCCTCACACGGAAGAAGTCGGCTGATTATCTTCAGTTGGAAGACGCACAATATCCGAGATCACTCCAGATGGGAGGATCTCAACAAGAAACCCGAAGAGAGCCTATTTAAGACCTGTAGGACATGCCTTATGGATCGGTCACCAGCGTTTCCAGAAGTTCACCCCAAAGATGAGATTTCGAGCGCTAAATGGCCCTCCTCATGCTCCTTCTAGCCTCTCTCAACAAAATCCAGAACTCCGGTCTTGCACATCTCCGGACATGTGTAAGACGTCTACGACACCGACGGCGCGCAAATCGGAGATCTCATTCCACCAATACGCCAAGGATCTGCAAAAGGCAGATCCGAAAGGTAGGAACCATTCTCGCGCGCTTCTTCCTCTTCCCCTTTCTCTTACTGAACCGACCGACTACCTCCGTCCAGAGCTCCCCTTTGTCCGGACCAGTGTCCAGGATCTCAGTCGTCGCCTCTTCAGTCACTGTCGACGCAACAATGCGCCCTCTTTTATCCACGTGTTTGGGAACACGCTCGTCCACCCTCCGCATCGGGAAGCGGAACATCCCTAGCCCTTGGCCCAATATTTGAAAACCAATGTATAGCCAATATTGGGCCAATATATAATGTATAGATAAAGTATAAAGCTAAATTAATGATAAAATAATTAATCGCATAAAGATCAATTTTATTAAGATGTTGATTTTATTAGTATACTTATCTGTTCTGCGTTTTCCTTACTATTAAATTTTATAATTTCGCAATGACGATGGATTTAATATCGTTCATTCCTTCATCAAGATCGACTAGTCACGAATCTAAACAGACTGCCAAGGACATCCGGTATATCCTGCAAATGCACGTGCGGCATGTATATTCGAGTAATATACTGCAAATTGTTGCAGGCGGTAGGCAAAGGCAATCGCACCGGCGCGGCGGTGGCGCTTCGCTTGATTAATTTTAACGAAGGTAGGAACCAATCCATCGCGTGGACGACAGTAGCGGCGTCGACCGGTCGAAGATCGATGAACTACGAGCGGGTGTCCGTCTGGCCCGCTGAGATATAACAATTCCTACTGTCAGTCGCATCCCTCACGCTCGAATAGATTCGACGCCGGAAGAGGAGAGGACGGTACCACCGGAGCGTATGTCAAAGACAAAACAAAAGGAACAGGCGGAAGAGGGTCGGTCGATCCGCTGTCTCCTTCCTGTTTTCATTCTCCGCCCGATCCTGATTTCGTACCCCCATAGGAATCCCAAACCTTCCGCAGTGGCGGATTTGTCGACGTAGCGACGATGACCCTCCGACTACAAATAGATCTTTAAATCGTTGCGTATAATTTATAATTCTCCATTCGTTTTTCAGGGATTACAACTTCTGTCGTAATTGCTGATTCTGTCAGAAACATGCAATAATTGAAAAATAAACCTTTTGTTGCTTTACTCTTTTCATTAAATAAAATCCAGGTAATAATTCAAATTTTTTATTATAAACAATGAATATTGAATTATTTTGAAGTAACAAAATAATTCAATATTCATTGTTTATAATAAAAAAATTTGAATTATTACCTGGGTTTTATTTTTGACGGTTTAATTTCACGAGCTTTGAGTTAAATATATTTTTTGAAAAATATCATCGGGATTGTGAGATCGCGACAGCGCGATTTCAGTATTGATGTTACGCGACGTTGCGGTTAAATATCTGCCAAGCGAAGACGCGATCCACCTAAATCCACCATTTTTAATGGAACGTACTTGACAGGTGTCGCGGAAATGCGCGCTACGAAAAGTTCGGATATATCGCGATTTATTAAAAGATAAACTATGATATGTAACGATTCGATCGATCATTCGTTGACATAATGTTATCGATTTTTTTCACGATGAATGACGTTGGTCGTCGTAGTTTTTGTAGTTAAGAATTGTGAACATTAATTCTTGAAGGATCTTTTAAGATCTAAGGTAAATTTAAGAAAGACATATGCGTATAACAGTAAAAAAATATAAGATTCATTATTTTGGAAATATCATATACTCTACAAATAGAATGATAATTAAGACTTTGAATTAATCATGTAATTTTAAATAATATTTATTAAAAAAATAATGACGGTTGTATCAAATTATATCCAACTAGAATTATTTTTAATCATTTCTATAAGTCATTGTTTTTACTTCGTATGTTGCTAATTTAATTAAAACAATGGAATTAAATATTTTAACTGAAGAAATGAAGAATATTAAATTTGACCTTAATTTAGTTTATTCTTTACTAAGTACATATGATAATATGAATACGTTATTTACTTTAAAATCTCGTAACTATAGAAATAGATTGATTTTGACACACACAGAGATTAAAAATAACAAAATGTTATTTAACTCAAGAGATTAAGTTATTATTGCTCCTTTAATATCTAACTAGATCCTCTCCAACAAATATCCTCGATTTTGTAAAAGAAAATTCCAAAGAAATTAAATTTTGCATACACATATATATCTTCGTGAAATGACATTTTTATCGCATCTTCTTGCATCATTTTGCACATCAACTGTTCTTGAAAGATTATTTGGGGGGGAATTCCTGTTTAGTCGCGATGAATAAAGTCGCGCTTTCAGTAAGAACATTTTTTTATCTTTTCTTCAAAGTCCAAAGATTTTCGCGTGGGGTATCACGTTACCTCGGTTAGTTCGGGGATGGATCCTCCCCATTTGTCCTGGAACGTCGCGTTCGTTATTTGTTCCATCTCTTGGGTCTTTGGCGAGGAAACCTCCCTTTTCGCCTTGTAGGAAGCCGTCGTCCGCAGCCGCCGCCGCAAATATTAATCCGCGAAGAAATTCGCTGCAGAGTGTGCCGACCCTGTCCTCTCTTCCTCATTCCTCCTTCCCTCGCCTCCTTCATCCCTTCGCTCGCGTGCGCGTTTATCCTCCTACCCTCTCTGGATTGAACGCACGCAATTTATGGCCCTGGTACCTTATCTTCTGCACGCTTTCGGATAAAACGGTAGACACAGTGGCGTAAACAGATGAGGGTGCACTAGGAACGCTCAGCATTTAATCCTCTTATCCGATTTACTTTTATTTTATGTTTAAAACGCGCAATGGATGTGGATGGCCCGCAACGTTCTTATAGATGCCACAATTTTCTTAATTTTCCCTCTTTGATAAGTATTGTATTTCATTTTATATATTATAAATATAAAAATTTAAATTTAATTTAAAATTAAAACGCAATTAATTTAATTCAAATATTCCAAATGTATATATAGAGAAAAAGAGACACCGAAATTAATTTTTTCAAATAAAAACAATATAAATTTTAATCAAAATTTTTTAAATACTATTTATATATTGTGTTAATTGAAAATTCCAAGATTCCATTATTTCCATTATTTCTCATAAATGCTTACTTGACGTCATCAGCGGTCAAAGTCCACATTCAATAAAATTCTATGACATATTTCCTGATGACGCAAAATGACGTGCCCCGAAGAAATGATGGAATAGAGTAGAAAGTCTCCGCTGACGAGCGGAATTGCTATGAATGAGACGTGGAATTTCGTGGAGAGTCTCGAATTCACATTCCTTATTTTTTATTCGGCGCGATCGTTAATATCTTATCTATCATCTATTCATATCAATTAGGTTCTTCGACGGCGGTGCCCCTCTGTCGGCGCATTCCAACGGCCCTTTCATCGTCGCCTTTGCCCATTCCCCCGAGACCGTCTCGCCATTGCCCTTCGACCTTCGGCTCCTTGGTTATCGGTCACTTCCGGCCGATTGGTTTTTCTAAGAGAGAATATTTTCGGCCAGTCTGGCGTTTTCAGGCTGGTGCGATTGGCACGCGACCATCCCCGCGTGATAGCGTTTACGGCGGTTCTCCTCAACGCAGGGCACTTCTGACGATCGTCTTCTCGTCTCTGACTCGAAGTTCGATGTTCGAGAAACCGTGAAATATGGGATTCGAAGAAGGTTTTTTTTGTAGACTATCGATAGAACAATACAAGGAATTTCAAGGTGCTAAAATGAAGAAATTTTAAGTATCTGAGGTTAATATTATATAATACAATAGATAATACTAATTCGATGTTGAAATTTATGTGTGTGTGCAATTCGAACTATAATAATCTTAATTGAAAAGCACTATATCGATATTTAAATAAATAATAATAATGTAACGTAGCGTAGACAAAGACAAAGATTATTTTTATCCTTATATATTTCAATATTTTTTATACGATGAGGATATTTTATACATATATAATATTTAGTTATAACGTTATCTTATCGATGACAAAAGTAAACTAATATTAATTGCTTTATGGAGAATAATCAAGTATTAAATGATGATTAAACATTTCTCTGACAATTTTTACTTGTCTCTCTCTCTCTCTCACAAATAATCGTCATTTCAAACACGTGTCCTCGATGATGGATTACAAACATAACATCGACAATATTCCGCACATATCATACGTACGTTCGCCGCTAAGTTTGGAAAGTATCAGAATAGTACCAGGGGATGAATTATGGCCGCGACTAGACCGGATTATTCTATTACAGCCGGTCGGCGAAGACAAACGCGCTGTAAGGCGGCCAAGAGGTGCTTGTAATGTGCTGTAACATGCGGATTTTAAACAGCACGTTCACTCTGCGAACACGTGCGGTTACGTCGACTTGGCGCGACATGGCCGGCAATCTCCTTGCAATTCCGGGGGTGCTGCAACCACCTACCCACCCACCTACTGGTGCACACCGAGGTGCACACCATGAAATATTGGCTGGTGAACTGCGCTGGTAGGTCGCGCGAAAAGCGGCGAAGGAGAAAGGACAGGGCGGTCGACAGAGGTGGAAAAGGGAGGCGAAAGTTTCACGTGCGTGTTGGAAATTTGAATAAACATACGGTACGTGCCCGGTTTAAAAACGGCCTCGTTTCGCGAAAGAGGAACGGGGGACCAAATTACGCGCGCCCTGGCAAGCTCTTTCGCGAACGCGTCCGCGTCACTTAATATCTCTGTGATTCCGACATCCCGAGTATCCGCGAACGAGCTCGTCGTGCGAAAGGTGAATTTACGTACCCAGGGAGAACAAGAAAGTCAAAATAATCACTGACTGAATCATGACAAAAAAATGACATAAATTGAATAATCGATTAAAGAACAAAAGAATAAAGTGATTATTTTAATGTTCTGTTCTCCTTGGGAAGCGTATATACGTCAATAGTTACGTTTGGTGAACATTTAGAAAAATAAAATTCATACCTCTTAATCGAAAGCCAAAAATAACTCTTTGGGACTTGTATTTCTCTATTAACGATGTATTTCTCTATTCGATTGGATGCGATAATTCTTTCTCAAGCTTTAACATTAAACATTCTGATGATCGTACCTCGGAGTGAGATATGGTTTATTTGAAATTAGCTAAAGATTAAGCTCCAATTGAAATTGGATTATAGATAGCTCTCGATAGTTTCGTAAAGATGAGATTACTTCGGTCTAGGATGAAGATTGCATTCGTGCTGAAAATCGGATTAAAGTTATACGTTGAAAGGTACGAAGAGCGAGCAGTTGAGCGCAACAAGTAACCGGACGGTATACTCATCCGCGAGCTTGTGTTACATTGTGAAAAAAAAAAAATACCAGACGTATTTATCGTTCGGTAGAAATGCCTTTTGATTTATATGACATACGTCAAACGGAGCGCGAAATTTTCCAGTCTCGTTCTCCATGCGCGTTTCACGAAGATTTACCCACTGCATGCCCCGACAGACGGGACGATAAGTTCTTCTACACCAGCTTCGTTTCTCAGACGTGACAATGACGAATAACGCCCGCGAAAATCGCGCCTTGCGAGATATTAAGTAAACGCGTGATGCAAGGCCCATTGCACGTCGCGTGGAAGTATCGCAAGTAACATGTTCTTACAACCTTACACGAAATGCGCGACGTAGTTTATCATTAACAAATTTATATTGGACTCACTTTATTATTAAAAGGCATGTATCTTTCTCACTTGGACATTGGACAAAGACGTATCACTGACTGGCATTCATAATCTTAAGTATTGTCTTAAAGATGCTAATACAGCCTCTGATTAGCTTATAACATCTTAAGGTACTATATTTAAGACAATCTCAAATATAAGAATTGACTATAAATACCGATCACAGAGCTGCATTAGAGTATATTAAGACATTATTTGAAACGGTTTTAAAATAAGAATTGAGAAAGATATGAGTATATCGGCTATTGGCTTATTGCACATTTCCATTTCATTATTTATTTTGTTATTTTCTGAGTTTCGTTTCATTGCTTATTCTTCCGATATAAGGCATTGCATAGCTATCGCTATATCCTGCAATGACACATCTTTTGTGAACGTGCAATTGTTGCCATCTCGCTCTGTCTTACGCGAAATAAATTCTTACCGTGTCTACGATCGTAAAAATTTTGTGTACATTTTATTGCGCCGATACGCCATGACGCAAAACGTGGTTCGGGATAACTGAGAGGGATCAACAATTCAAGGGGAAAACAACGGGTTATTACGCTTTGCGGATCATGTATAATACTTTCGCAGACGACGCACTATGTGAAGCAATATCCGACCTCTATATACCTGTGTATAGTTAGTACTATTGGAGAACTCTTATGCCGTAAACCAAGAAAAAACGTAATTCCCCCTGAATTTTCATCATTTTGACGCTGAAGTCTCTTGACCTGGAGGCTTTAGAATAGCGATTACTGACGATTTTATCTGCTCCGTTAGATAGCTGTTAGAGAGAGAGAGAGAGAAAGAGTTTTATTCCAGAAGAGCAAAGGCTTTGCTTGCCACGAAAAGCACAGTCTCGCTTTTCACGTGTAACATTCTCATCACATATTTACCGCTAAACGTAGTCGTCTATTTCGCATCGAACGTTTGCATCGGGACGTTCACGATGAATAAATAATAGGATTCAGAATTAGAGACTGTCATGTCGATGAGAAAGGAAAAGAAAAGAAAAAGAGAAGGGAGAGATTGTGAATTATCGGAAAGCGACGTAATTAGATGTTCATGGGTTTGCGGTGAAAACTTAAACGCGTTTATCCTACCTTCTGTGACCTTCGCTTGGCTTAACGCGAAATTGGATACGTACGATATACATGATAATAGAAGGTTCGAAAAGTTCTGGACCTGATAAAAACATATGACTATTAGCAAATTTTCTTTTTCAACATAGTTTCAGCTCGATACACTTATTCCAATTACATTCTTATTTTTTTATACCGACTTTTTTATACACAATACAGTTTCTCTAAACTTTCAAAGTAAGCGTTATTTTTATCGATTACTTCAGTATTTAAGAATAGAATTTTGGTCATTACTTCATGGTTGGGAAGAGGAAAAAGTCACTGGGGACTAAATCCGATGCTTGCGAAATCGATTCGAAACGCAATTCATGCAATTTTGCGACTGCAATTGAAGAAGTTTGAAGCGGGTGGATTATCATGATCGAATTAAAAGTTATTTTACACGATCGAAACAAAGAAACTGATGAATGCATCTGTCAAATGTTAACAGTAATCCTGTGCAGGATCAAATTTAATTATAGCAATCAAAAGTTATAACAAATTGATATTTGTGACGTGACTTTTATGTCAGACCGAGAATTTTTTTTGAACTACCCTCGTAATGCAATGATACACATTGACGATATCCCTTGAAACTCGTACGAATGCCAGTCCGAATCTTCAATCTCGAGACTTCAACATGTTGAACGTTCAGCTGACAATTTCGCACGAAACAATGCGATCGCCCGTGGCTATCAGGAGAGCGCGGTCACACTAATTAATAATGCTTTGCGCAATACACCGGGCTCACTTCGCCGACAAAACAGCGCCGCATTCCTCAACACGAGCATTACCGAAGTGCTCATGTCCCTCTACACCACTGTTCCACCCTTCCCGCGGTAACGAATTCTAATTCCAGCTTCCGGCCGATGTGAAATTCAAATGAATTAATTAATAAGCGCTGGCGCGCTGTTTCCGTTTTTCTGTTTTCATTTCATCTCACTGTCTTTCCTTTTTCCCCTTTCTATCTCTCATTTTCAGTATTTCGGATCGTTCACACTGTCGAATCGTGTATCTATACAGCTGACTGTATCTTTCATGAACATTTTCCTGGGATACGTTCCCAGATAAAAAAATACTTTATAATAAATTTCTGTCGCTAATCGATGCTTGATGTTCTACATACCACGTGCAGATTTTGCAATTTTACGGAATTTTAACATCGCACTTTTGAAAAGAACAGATAATACTAATTCGCGCTTTAACTGGCAAGCCGTTAATTGGCAGAATGTTAAAAACGTTAATATGATAAAAAGTTACTTAAAAATTCCCTACAATAAAAATGAGCTGTTACGAGCTTTACTATAAATAATATATTCGTAATGGGTGTGAATAAATAAATCTGTATGAATCTCTCACGGATGTATAGACTACATTGAAAATCTACATTGTTACATTGAAAACACGTGAAATGCATATGTATATATATATATATATGTATATATGTTTCATCATAGCAATAGCCTTTTTTATCGCAACAATATTTTAAAATGCCACAAGGAAATAAACCTTCATACTATTTGTAAGATACTCCTTCCCGACGTAAAACCGGATGGTATGGCTAAGAACGGATGAAATTCAATTCAATTCTCAACGAATCCGATCCACAACTCTTTTTATCATCCTTTTCACCCGCCGTCGCATTACCAATGCAGCAACGTGCTCGTTTCCGCCAGCGAAACAAATGAATTTCAATTTATGATTCAATTTTCGAAGCATCCCAAACGTCCCAGTGACTCTCAGTGGACTTTCATACAAGCTAAAATGTCGATAGAAATGGAGATCGACATATCCTTTGAAAATTATTGAAAGAAATTTCTCTTCATACTTGAATATTGTATAAAAGACAAAAATACTGATAATATTCAGTAAAGTAATTTATTTTTTGTACATTATATGGATTATTCGTATAAATGTAATATATGCAGAATATTTTAAAAGAGAATTCCGTATTTTAATGTACGTTTTTTTTTAATTGTACACAGATACACTCTAAGAAAATGAACAAGAATACACGGGAAGAACGATTTGGCTAAAGTATCTAAAATTTGACACAGATCTGAAAATAATTTTACTGGATCATCACAAAATAATTATGCAGAAAATTCAAGCATAATAGCGATGTGACATTCCAGATATCAATTTGAGCGTCCCACGTAACTATTTTGATAGTTATGTAGGACGCTCAAATTGATTTCTGGAATGTCACATCGCTATTATGCTTGAATTTTCTATTTTGATAGTTATATAGTCCAAAATTACTTTTAGATCTATTTAGATCTATTTAGTTAAATTTCTTAAAATCGATACTTCGACCGTTCTTTCCATAAAAAGAATAAGCGATGGAAAAAAAAAATAATCTGTGATCTACTACCGCAGCGAATCGAATTTTTTTTTACGAGTAGATATACATCGATACTCCCATTCCCAGAATTATTCTGAAAATTTAGATCCACTCGCACTAGTCTGCCTCTATTGCTCTTTTCTCCCCTTGCCATCTGTCTACAATCGTCTTCATTCCCTCGTCTGCTCCGCACGAGACCGCTCTACTTGTCTCGCTCCTCTCGCTACACCAGAATTAAGCCATTCATTTCGTTTCCGAAGCAACCCAACCGGATGGAAGGAAAATTTTCGTTTAGAATTGCGTCCGCTCTAATTACATTAAAAATTCCTAGATCTTAATCAGGAGTCTCTTTGCTTCGGAAGCGAGTCTAAAATGGTCACTATGTATGTGCAACACGAATTGATTGTCTCTCGCGTTACAATATATATATGTATGCAGTCACGAAACTAATTGTCCGGATAGTGCGCAATATTTCTTCAGACTATTCTTCAAAGTAGCGTGACAACACTAGTTTCAAAATTAATTATCTAGATATAAACTATTAATGTCATAATGTATACATAAAACTATATAATTTTTAACATTCGGATAACAGTTTGATGAAGTAATTGATATAATAGCGTATTATTCGGACAATTAATTTCATAACAGTATACCCGTATACACTCACAAATAATAATATTTTTGTAGTCGCAAGATCAAGATGTGGTACTTGACGGAAGTATCACAGTTTCAATATTTATATTTCCAATATGTGTGGGAGACTGTTGTTCGATTGGCGCGCGCGGTACGTTTCAATGGATCGTGTTGGTCCTTGATTTAATCGCGTTGCGTCGTGAATTTTGTTACGCTGAAATATAAATTAGATCGTAAAGCGTAGAATTGACTCGACCGGATGTCAACGCGGCACATACACGGTAGCTATTAGCGCCCCGCGGCGAAATGAAATTGCGTTTTAATTCGTTCAACGCACACGTAACGCGCGTGCCACGTTGACGATCGACACGGCTAATAAAGTTCAAATCTGTCGCGAGGTCTCCCTCTTGTTGGGAACTGGACTATCAAAAAGCGCAAATGGCGCATTTTCCGTTCAACAAGTCAAAGCGCAATAAACTGTACGGAAATGAATAACACCTTTATTTAATTCTATATTCCATAATAAAATCTTATCGAAAACTCTATTGCTTAGTTATCTTATCACGTGTCGTGCATAATAAAGACGAAAATCTTGATTATGTGAATAACACAAATTGCAGGTCTAATCAATTTATCATATTTTTCTTCGCACAGAACAATTTCGTACACTGTGTGTCAAATATTATATTAGATGTACAAATAAGTTTCCGCCATTTGACAAAAGACGGCGCCACTAGCAAGCTATGGTTAAAATTGTCTGATGTAAAACATTATATCGTTGAACATCTGTCAACAACATAACCTTGAAATACTAGCGATTTTGTATCAGCATCATATATTTTTTTTTGTGCGAAAATGCCGAGTTTTGAGCCGAATAAACGTCATTTGCGGGCACTTTTGATTTACTTCTTTACTTCTTTGAAGAAATCTGCAACTGAGGCTCATCGATTGCTTGTAGAAGCATATGGTGAGGCTGCCTTAAGTGAGAGAAGTTGTCGTGAATGGTTTCAAAAATTTAAGAACGGTGAATTTGACGTCGAAGACAAAGAACGTAGCGGAAGGCCGAAAATGTACGAAGACGCGGAATTGGAAGCATTATTGAATGAAGATTCGTGCCAAACGCAAAAAGAACTTGCACTTACATTTTGACTTACATCAATAAAACATTATGTATCATTCTTTCACAATAAATGCTTAATTTTTGATGAAAAACGGCGGAAACTTATTTGTACACCTAATAACAAGTTACCTCTTCATAAAATCCTCCTTCTCTATTTCTTCTTTCCATACTACGACTGCTAATTTTATCTCATCACCAATCTTCTCGTCTGATTAGCTTTTTAATTGCTATAATTTTCTTCCTTATCGTTTTGACTGAATATTTTGAAGAATGTGCCTTATTTTTCTTTTGTATATGTATATATTTTAAACTGATTTCTTTTTGTTTCTTTTATATCTTGCGTCGTAACAGATATAGGATTCATAGCAGCAGTCTTGCCTTATCTTTTGCTTGTACTCTATCTCTTGCATTCATTTCGTCTACTTCTTTTCAATTTCTTTTACATCTAGCAGTGTTGTATAATAATATAGCAATTAACAACAACAAATTAGTATTAATCAATTAGACTCGACTTTAAACAACATTCATTTCAATCATTTTTCCCTTTTCTACTCGAACTCTATAACATCTTCATTCCCTGCATGTACAACTTAGTTCTCTATTAGGATTCTCAGCAATCCAACCAGTTTTCGACTGGCGTATATCAACTGGCGGTTCCGCCGTATTTCATTCTCCGTAGCGAGAAAGATCTCTGATGAGGGGAACGACGAGGAAACAGCGTTCGCCCTCGACTCCTCGATTGAACACATTCGTCCCGCGGCGCTACGCCAGCGGGGCTCAGATTGATGACGGTGAAGAAGGAAGAAACATGGATGGAATGTACCAGGTCCAATTAGCGGAGTGCGGGGGCACCGCATTTGTCCTCGTTACCGAGGATATTAAGTAATAAGAAAGAATAAGGATCCCCGACGATATTGCCGAGCGCGATACGTAACTCGCCGACTGTGGCGATATACGGCCGTCGCGTTTAAACGAGAAATAATTGCCGCGGGAAAATTCTCGCTAGGAATCCTCAAGGAGTATTCGCGTCACGCGATGACGCCACGTCATTCTAATCTTTTGAAGCGAATTGCGAGGTATATCCCAGAAAAAACGAAACTTTGCCGAACTTTGTTAAGGTTCGGACTTTTGAATTAGTGACATAGGTTTAGGCATAAAGTAATAATAATAAAAAAAAAAAAGAGAAGACCTTGAAACTTCAAATATTAAATATTCTCGTTCAAATAAATATTAAATTTTTCTCGTTGTGTATTATTGGACTCTTAACAGATTTACTAAGAATTTTCTTATGACTTTGTTAATTCTTGATAAAAATGACTCGAAGCGTATTACACAGAAAGAAAAAATTTTATATTAAGGAATTGTAAGAATATTGTAAGATTATGTACGAATTTTTAATTTAGAACGATGTTTATATTATTGTAAGATTGCAATGAAAATGACTCGATTGGATGAAACGTTTGTTATATTTTATTTTAATTATTTTGTATTAATTTTGCTTATTTAAATTAAAATTCTTTTATACGTTATTGGCTCTTTGCCCTTCTTTTATACTACCTTTTGTTTATAAGTACAGAGCCTTTTTTATTACTTTTAATTAAATATTCTCTCTATTTTCAATATTTCTAATAATATTACTCCAAAATCACAGCTGTTTTCAAGCTTGAAAAGCCAAAAATATAAAGCGCATTTATAGATGTAGACTTATCTCTCTATTTTTTAAATAGAAAATTTGTTTTTGATGAGAATATTATTGTTGTTCAAAATGTAACAATAAATAATAGAATCTAATATTAAAAAATCATCGTCAGTTTACCGTAAGAGATACAGGTATATGTGTTACTGATTTTCATTATAATATTCAACATATTCACAAATTCTGGCATTTCAAAAATAATGACCGTGGAAAATGAACGAAATTAATTTCATGCAGTTTCGCCGAGCTCGGACTTGATGTAAAAGGTGGCACGAAACTCCATCGCTATCGCGATTATTATATTCGACGCTCCGGCTAAAATCGGATCGCGCGCAGACGCATATTTAATAAACAATAGAATGTGCAGGAGAAGTACAATTGCGAAAGCAGCTGGAACTGGAGCAGAAGCTGCAAAGCGCATGGCTTTGCGAAAACGAGAACTCGGTCGTAAAGGAGAAAACGTGACGGACTGGTCGGCCCGGTTTCCGATTGCGGTTGCCAACCGGCTCGTACGAGTCGTACGTACACGCACAATGTTGCGAGTGAGAGATCTAGGATAACCGAATTATTCCGCGAGAGTTGCGATTAAACGGATTTGCATTGGACCCGATACGTTGCGCTCGTCATAAGTAGATTATACACGGTACCTTGGATTTTAGGAGGCGGTAGGAACCTCCCAGTTGCATCTGCGATGTAAGCTCGCTTCCATGTGTGCTCGGGAAAACGGTTGCGCGTTTTCCCGTCTAAATCTCTTCGTTTCTGCTCTTCCTCTTATTTTCACCGAGAGTCCATATCGTACTTCGTTAGCCGTCATCAATATCTTTTTATTTTCCACGACAAGATTATCTGAAAGAAAACCTCCGGATGTTGCGAACTCTCTGAGTGATTCTGTTAGCACAAATCATCGATGTCAATTGCATCCTTTTCAAATTTTTTCTACACTGCAAAAAAATTATTGCTATATGTATTATTCGAAAATTATTTTTGTTGGGCTAAAAAGAATTATTTGAATTTGAGAATTAATTAAACTTATTTCAACTTACTCCAATATAAATTGTATCATTTGTTTATGTATGGTAATTTTACAGTTCTAATTTCGCTGCATCGTGATACAATAAATAAAAGCTGTTCATTCGTTTAGCATTAAAACAAAACGAAATATTCATTATGATTTACATTAAAGCTATCAATATTGATTTGTATTTTGGTGATTAAAACAAAATTGCATAAATATCTTATCGTACATGATGTTAGCAATGTTAATTTGGGAAATGAAAGCAAAGTATCTCATCGAGCTACTTCTTTAAAAAACATGAATTCAAAATTCAAAATTGATATACAAGGTATATTGATTAAATGTAATTATTATAGCACTTCCCAGGCTTTCATCGTGTGATGGCATTCTCATTAAATTAATGTACCTCATATATGAACAATACATAGGTCGTAATAATATGCACTTAAGGTACATTCTCATTTTAGAATCATCATGTGTTAAAAGCATTATGATCTCGTCAAAAATGTTTTTTTTCATTAAGAGTATTATTTATAATTTTAATTAGAGCGTAAACTATAAAGAACACTATAAAATAATAATAAATTATATAATCGCCAAGCATATGTTTTATTTACTCGGAGAAGACTCGATTAGGCGTCAGATTGGCATGCGCCTCGTTCCAACTAATCCCTCGTCTCCTTTCTACTATCCAGGCTCTCCACAAATGTCAATTTAGATTGTCAACGACAGTTTTATCCTGCACGCGAAATACGAGCTTATGACGTCAGTTCAGATTCGAACGCGAAGTGGCGTGCATGACAACGTGATCGATAGAGCAACCTATTTTCCTGATGTGTGTGTAACCTACGCAAACTTTCTCTTTCAATTACGATGAAACCTTCGACCTTATTTGCTTCCCCTTGCCGCGACTGTCGACTAACACACATTTCGACCCCAACAGTTCTTTTCGACGACTCGGTTCTTTCTGGTTAATATTTAATCGACCAACTGTCCTCCGTGATTGGGAAACAGATGAGCAAAGATGGAACGAGACACGATAAATAATGACAGAGATGTTGAGAAAATCGAAAGAAGACCTGGAAAAGATCTTAGGACCTAAGCTGAAGACGGAGAGTCATCCGAGAAACTTTCCGTTGACTCTGAAAATATTTGGCACACTGGGACTCTTATTTTACGTGCGATTCCTTCTAATCTCAATATCAGTGTCTTCCTATATTCAATGACGATATTGTGAATATTCCAAGAAGCCAAACGGAAGAAATTTTCCGCAGATATTCTTTTCTTCAAAAATTTTTCTTTTAATATAATCAATGTAATCCCTTGAGAACTACAAAATATATGAAGAATTACTTTCACACATTTGGTTCTTTTTTAACGTAATTTTTTCATGACTTGCTTCTTTCTACATACTCTAATCCTTCGGATTCTCGCTCGCGATATCTTTAAAAAACTTATCGCCAACTCTTGACTTCTTAGTACTTTTTAACGGTCTTCATACTTAAGAGATTATAGACAATTTTCAACTCTCATCCTCTTCAAGGCAACGTATTTTCAAGGACGTTCTAAAATATCGCACTTTTATTCCAACGGTTAATCGCTCGACCATCCTTCATTTTTCTTGTCACTTCGTCCAGCTAACACTGCGTTCTCCAATTGGATCCAGTGATCGCATTTAATCTCACTCCGCGCGGAGAAAAATTAAGTGCATATTGCACCACTAATTTATCAATCGCGTCAGTGTAAATTGATCTTTAAAGAAGCATTTTATGTTTCAATAAACAAAAAAAAAATGATATTAAAGTCTATGAAATATGTCCGATTTTAAATATCGTGCTTTTTAAATATATAATTAAAATAATTATGAGAATTATATAAAATGTGTAACAAAGTGATTTTATTTCATTTGTAATTTTTCCCTTGTACGGATTATTGAAACAAGAAAAAATATCTAGGAGAATGAAATCGCGTTCTCGATATATACAATCGGTTCTCTTCGGTGTGCTTTTGCGGACTTATATGCAATTTAAATTTAAAAGCTGATCCTCCAAAGCGTCTACATTAAAATTCGTTTAGCTTAAACGAGTCGATTGCAAATACTACGTACGTCAAACGCATCGTTGAAGATAAAACGATTACTCGATGGAAGAGTGTAAGCCGATGTGGTCCCTTTCATTTTCGCGATTCGTTTAAAAGTGTGCAGCTTAAAGAGACAGAAAAGAATTGAAAAAGAAGCGACAGTATTACATTAAGCACGAATCTACATGTGTAGAGTCATGAAAAATTGCACAAATTTGTTCATAGAATTTTCATTACCGTTGTATGGATAACAATATATCACGGATGTAAAATATGCTCTGTAAAAAAAACAAAGCGACGTGCAATATGAAAATTTCTCCACTTTTTGTTTTGCGAGAGAGAGAGAGAGAGAAAGAGACAGAGAAATTTTATGTATTACGGAAATGAATCCAATTATATATATATATATTTTGGTCCGACAGTTAGTTCAATCAAAATCGTATTGTATTCAGTATTTGAAGCGTAGCATAAATTTTTTATCAGTCAAAATCATATTTAGCAGAAATGAAAAATAGAGAAATGTTTATTGAACAGTGCAGTCTGCTTCGCTTGTCATACATAATAAAAATTCCGATATTCTATACCAGACATTATTGGCTCGATGAAATCTGAAATTTAGTCGTGTCCACATTGACCACAATGATGACCACTCGCGAATGTCATGTTATACTCCACTTGTGCGCTATTGTGCCTATTGTTTCTTCATTTTTCTAATGATAGCAATACGTATAATGTCCCCTGTGTTACGTAATAGCGTAACACAAAGGACATCGTGAAAAAAAAAATAATATAGCGAAATAATTTTATTTTTCAGTAACGACATTTCATGTCTATCAGTTTTACAAAAGGATTCGCTTTTTATCTCGTAAAAAGTAGAATATTTTTCTATTGTGAAAAGGATCACAATGAGATTCTTGTCCACTTTCGACGAAACGAATCTCCACGAGCGCCAATAATGTTTCTTCGGTCTTGTAATATGTTCCAATTTGTCATCCCACTTTATCCGATCGGACAAGTCGGGAGTATCCGGAAAATTATTTGGATGGGAAACGTATGGAGCGCGCGCGACTCGAAAGACGCACACCAAGAAAGCCGACTCTTCTCAATCGCGACAAAGCAGCAGCACTTACGAGAATTATAATTTTCCTGATTCGGCGAAAGTCTCGTGACTAAGCTTCAAGGGAGCGTGCACGCGCCCCTTCATCCGTCAGTTCTCCCACTCGGTTTATCTTATTAGGAAGACCTTTTTACCCTAAGCAAATCACGATTTGATGGAGATGAGTTGACGAAAACATGGACTGGCTGGTAAGTTTCCGGTCGATTTTTTGAAGTCGGTCGTTGAATCTCGTTTACAAGCAGAAATCAGAATATCTGAGATTAATCACATTAGTCAGCAAAAATACGACAAAAATATTGCAAAACAGATATTGCTTCTCAAACCTTCTGCGCTACTTAAATTTATTAGTAAAATCGATGAAAAGAAATAATAAATTTATGTGTTTTCTAAATATTTTAAATTTATGTACGAAGTAAATTTAAAAAATAAATATATTTCGAGAGTAATAATATACTTGCTTTGCAACAATTATGTGCATCAAGAATAATTGCTTAATAAATTTGCTTGATTGCAAATTCATGCTTATTTTTAAGAAATTATAAGAAATACGGTGGTTTAAATTAAATGCAACAGTAAACAGAAATATTAACTCCTAAGCATATCTACATTCCGACACATATACACTTATATGATATACTGAACCCAATTCGATTACTTATAACTTTAAAAAAAATGAACACATTGTAAATTTTTTCAATCAAAATATCAGACAATGAAGAACATTTACTTGATATCAAGCAAATGTATATATCTTTGTTAATATAAAAAAATGTATATATCTTTATTATAAAAGTAATAAAAGTAATTATAAACAATGGAAAAATCATTGGAAAACTATTAGGAAAAAGCCGGGTGTATTATATCGAAAAGGTGTTTAAGAGTTAATAGTCTTAAAACTTTTTATAAATACATACGTGACAATCGTTAATCTCATAATCTAGGATTCCAATTAGAATTTTTTCTTACTGTTAGCTATCTTTTAATTGTTTGTCGTATTTCACAGAGAGATTTCGTTCTGCATCCTGTTGCTGATGTGTTCTGATTCCTGTTGCTATGTGTGCAAAATAGACGAATGCAAAATGAACAACATAATTTCACGAATGTTTCATCGCGCTGCTATTTACAAGAAACTGCAAATGTCGCGATACGTTGAAACGGGACAATATTTTGAATTTTATTAAAGTCATGCGCGGCGACTATAAAGCGCTTCGCTTTAATATTTTCGTCAGTATGTCGACGTAGGGATGGTCTCAAGAAGGCAGTATCAGGGAGTAAACTTCTTTTTTTATGCGCGTAATAGCACCCCATCGCATCGTCGGTATGCCGAGAGTGGTTGTTTCTACGCAGGTACGAGTACGACAGTCGTCTCTTACATTATACCGGTATCCCATAAAAATTCTAAGAACAGTTCCGCATCCAGTGAGGAGACCATCCTCAGCCTCTGCAAGAAAGGAGAATGCCTCGAAGAAAATCCTGATCTCCCATTCGAGCTGCTTACGTTTCTCTCGTTGTCGGATTTAAATTAAAGTGATAAAATCAAACGAAGTGCTTAGTATCTTTTAGTTCCTACTTTTATGGCCTCCCGTTAAGAAGTATTCATTCCCTTAAGAGATCAGGAAGACGAAGAAAAAAAAAAAGTAAAACAGAAGGAAATATATGACATTGGCATAAATTACAGCACGCAGCATCAACATCGTAAAATAGAATACAGAGTTACGTGGAAGAATTAATTGCGACGCGACAACTTATGTGTAGGTTTAATCGACCACAAATGAAAATGACAAACTGAGTATGAAACACAACAATATTCTCACGGGAAAATTTTGACTACGGCCGTTTGTCAGTGCTAAAGTTACTCGCGTATTTACAGTGTCCTACCCACATAAGCTTATAAATGGTGCGGAGGCTTTGTCGTTTTACGAGAGACGGCGTCGTTTCTACTGGCTATTCGCAAAGAGAACCCTCTTCCTACTCGGATAAAAACGATAGAGAAACGTACAGAGAATCATGATTGGGCGGAGAAGCAGGTATTTGAAAATATAAATGAAAGAAGCTCAACGCAATGAGGGTACTTAAATCATTCTTGGAGGGAGGGTGCTGTCGTCGGCGAAGGGAGTCGCAATGAGAAATCTCTCCCTTCTTTAGCGCTGCAATAAGAGGACATTTTTAATGCCAAATCTTACCGTAGAACCACTCCGACGTCTCTCTCGTAATATCGTGCCACCGGTGCTGCTGCATCGTCGTCTGCCAGTGACTTCGCCAAAGTTTTTTGACACGCGATTTTCTTTATATTTTTCGACAAATTGGAATCGAGCACGAAACGGTAAGACGGTGAGTATCCGCGATCGAGGACGATTTCGTTTCGTTTTTACCTCTCGCCCCTGCGGTTCGCTCGTTTCTGTGTACAAATCACGAACTTTGTTTCGCGCGTCGAAGCTTTTCCCACTTCCTACCACTTAATCCTTTTTATTCTTGCCTTTGCGCTAACGCGCGTGTTCGACGGACGGACTCAAACCCCGTTCTGCTATTTTTGCAAGGTAACTCGACTCGCGGCGAAGAGAGATTAGCCGCGCCAAGCCGATTTACGCGGTTCCTACAAATCCCGCGTTTAAATACCGCGAGGATCGCGGCCGGTACGGTTGAAATATTCGTCAGAAATGTACGGGATGTCCAAAGAAAAATATTTCACGATAGAGTTTCGCATTGAGGAGGATATGAAATCAATGTTGCCTCGGCGGAAATATAATGTAACGTTTATTGTATATTATTTGACTTTCTTACATAATAGTCATCTTTAAACAAATCAACATTTTAAGACAGATCATACATTTAATGATTCGCGCTATAGTACGAGAATTGTATTTTTTCTATGGAAAATTATGATAATATAGTAATTTTACATCTGCAAGAATCGTGACAGTTATTCGTGTTATTTATGTCGAGTATCTCTTGATTACGCATCGCATCCTCCATTCGCCGGCGGAGGTCACGAACACGCAAAATTGTTATTCATCTAATCTGCATATCTCCATTTCCCGAAGATACCGCATAGCAGCTACGGAAGTAAGTCCGAGCACGTCGATACACTAAAGTCTCAGTCTCACTGGCCATCAAGAGAGCATAAAAACGTCATTAGATACAGAGGATATTGACTTTTTTCTGCCGGATGTTTCAGATCGCAGGTGTTTCTCGAAGAGTTTCGGAATTAAAATAGCGAACAGTCAATACTTAACATTTCGCTTAACGTGCAGTTCTGATCGTCTGAATAAATTCGCATCACGTTGAAAAGATGACTTTCACAATACTGCATTATTCTCTAGAATTAAAGCAGAGAATATATTTATAAATCGAAATAAAATATATAAAAGTAAATAGGGGAAAAGAGCCAACAAAATGACAAGAATATACGTAAAACTAATAGAGTCGTTATTAAATTATTATTATTATTAACAATAACATAAAATAATAATATATATTATTATTTTATATTATTATTAATTTAAAGCAGTTATTAGAGAGGCAAGATATTGTTTATTTTATTAATAAAAGGATAAATAATAGGACAAATAAATAATGAAAATATGCCATACGTGCGGAAGGGCCAAGTCTGAATAAACGTAGGTCCACCGCTTCTTCGGTGGATGCACCGCCGTAACGGTGACGTAAACAACGTTCACGGAGTCGCGCCCGCTACGTGAGTAATACACCCCTCGCTACGGTCGGTGCAGCTGGATTGATGCGAGCTGTCGAGGACCACCGTCTATACGGTGAATACAAAGTATCGAGCAATACACAAACGGAGTTTGAAAAAGAAAGAGAAAGAGAGCAAGAAGACCACTTGGTCTTCTCGGTGGATAGAGATCAGGCGCGCGCACGCGTCGAGAGGACGCAGAATGGAGTTTACTCCGACGAATTCAATCTCCGTGTGAGAAAAGACGAGATCGTCGGCCCGATCGTCTATGCATGTGCCACGCGGGAAGTATATTTCGGAAAATGCGGGACATCGCTCGTCGTCGTCGCATCGAGCTTCTCGTTGCTGCTGGGGGAAGAATCGAGCTGCACTTAAGGACGACATCCTCGTACATTCGAAGGGATGGTAAAATCTCTCCTCTTTCTCCTCTCTCTTTCTCTCTCTTTCTCGATATACTTGACGGTTGTCCACAATCTTTCCTGAAATATTCGCATATCATCCCGAGGAGTAAGCGACAATGAAATATAAAATGATCCTCCACGCTCGACAATTGGATTTGTGCGTGACAAACGCGCGTGATAATAAATATTTGTTTCGTTGTTTATTCGTCGTTGTTTAAAGGTCAGTTTACATAGTTTCTAGTATTTCATGAAAATTTGGAACTTGCAAAATTTAGATTTTGTTATTTCTATATTTGGAATGGATTTATAGCTTTAATAAATGCAATCGTTTTCGAAAAAAAAAAAAAAAAAAAAACAATATATTTAAGTACGAAACAAATTTCAATTAAATAAAATATGTACCTACAATATAATGTACAATAAATTTATAAATTTAAAACGTATATGCAACTCGTTTATATAATACTTTGCATATCGCTTCAATAGAAATATCATATATTTCATGTTTTTTGTACCGTTTTCCTATCCCGTTGTGCCTCGATTCTTGTCGATCGTTCCGAAAGTGCGTCTCATGATTTATAGCATCCCCTTATCGTTGCATAACGTTATGCAGCGTAATTCACCCCGACCTATACAAAGATAAACCGAACCTATGCTTATTAATATATTTATCCGCATAATCTCCGTCCGCTCTCATATCCGGTTAAGATGATATACAAGCGGTTTGTACAATATTTTAAATCACGAGGGAATAACAGGTGCCGTGCGTGCTGCTACGCTAAGCGAGTTGCAGATGCGTCTTGTTCGGTTTGTTTGTCAAAGATTGAAATACCTGCAGCCCGAAGCTCTCAATCTAGAAAATTTCTCGTTTGTTTTCATTATTTTGCATACTGGGCGAGTCCCTTTTTTTCTATTTTGTAGAAAAAATATTTCCCTTTCAATAAAATTTCCATATTAACCTTTTCTAATAGTACAAATTCTACTTCCTTGAATTCAATTTTTATGCATAAATAATATCTCCTTTGAAGTGCAATAAAAAATACTTTTCTTTATTATTTTATAATCCTCTCGATTTTTGTATATTATAATCCTCTCGATTTTTGATTACCATTGATGAAATCAAATAAAGCACAGTTTCTAATTTACAGCATCAAAATTATTTTTTAATTAATTAATTATTCCGTTTATTTGTAAAATAAAACTTGTAATTAGAAATGTTAAAATCCTAATTTTTCACGCAGATCAAAATAAATATCGAGCAAATGCGATATGTGGACGTAATCATTTCTTAAAAGAGAAGAAGGATAGAAATGTGGTAGATTTTTCTCCGTGATACACTACTAAAAAGCTGTGCAATGGCGTTCAACATACAAATCGATAAAATGCAAACTGGGATGTAGAAAAATAAAGCAAAATACATATACTTCGATGTGCACGTTCTGCGTGATCCACGCTGGGCTTGCTGTGTACTCTTTATTTACGTATTGCGCGTATTACAAGTATTTTTTGCACGACGTTGTTATATTTACGTCATAACGAAAAAAAAACCGATATCGTTATTAAGATTAGAATTGTGAAATGTATTATTTCGCAGTGTGCTGTTTTCCGAAATTTACGTAAAGAGCGTTTTCATCGAACTCTGTTTAACGCGATATATTCCCACGCGTGAAATACTGTAATCGTGTTTTCTCATTATATATAATATTTATATAAAATTTATAGCTACCCCTTAGCGGCGCACGAGACGAAACGTGTGTGAAATAACGAATACAACGCTGTACCGATAATATGCCAATCGCGATAATGAGATCGCGCAAAATTACGAACGTAAAGGCGAAGGCAATTAGATAATGCGGACAAAGGAGGTGCGAGCGAACGAAGGAAGAAGTCGGACCGAGACGTGCGATCGTAGAGAAGCGCAGCAAAGAACTTTTATCTCTCTGCGAATGTGCGGCACGTTCCTTTCATAATGTGTCGTGGAATCATTTAAAGTTGCTGCTATTCGTGCAAGTAGCGAGAGGAAAACGCGACGAGACAAAGCCAGAGCGACAAAGAGAGAGAGAGAGAGAGAGAGAGAGAGAGAGAGAAAGAGAAAGAAAGAGAGAAAGAGAGGAGAAAGGAGGGGAAAAAGAGAAAAAGGACGCGTCTCTCAGGACGGAGAATATCGCCTCGTTGAAGCTTTGTTCGTTCCGAGATATACTCAGCATTTACTTACCGTCGTACGTCGGCCATTGTTAATTCGCTGAACAAACTTTTTCAATTGCAGGAACAGCGCCGGTGCAACGTAGACGGCCACTTGCAACAGTGAATTGGAGTCTCCGAAGAATTCCCGATCGTACCTGGTCGAAAGTGGAAAAACCGTGGACCGGACTATCGACGCATTGGGACATGAAGTTTGAACCGTTCGCTTTCCTGTTGCCCTGCTCACTCGCCCGTCATTCCAAACAATTGTGCGATTGATATTGATTCCCTTTCGTTCTGGAAAAACGTCCGTCATTTACAAGCGATTTCCACCTTGGAAAAGAGGTGCGCGATATAGCTTTAATCAATCAGGAAATTCGAGCTATGTTAATCCTCTCGAAACAGTGTTTTAGAAACTCGGTGAACAATTTAACGTAAAGCGCACTCTTTCATTAAAAGAAACAAAGAACAATTAAATAACAAATACAAAATAAAAAAAAAACTAAAATAGATCGTAAATTCGAACTATTTTATAATAGTCATATTGATTATATTTGATTTAAAGCCAAATCCGATGTCTTTAAAACTGTAACTTGATTATTTATCCGAAATAACATTTTTAAAACGTTCTTTTTATTTAATTTATGTATAAATTCGGCTCTACAAAGTCACTCGTAACAAAGGTAGGTGGAAAAGTGATTTTTGAATCTATCCGGTCGCGAGAGTTACGGTTTGGCGAGGCGGAAAAATGCGTTCCTGAAAAATGCGAAATGCGTCTGACGGAAACCACCTTTGCGCTCGTCAGATTTTCGTCATAATCCTGGAATCTTGTGGAAAGGTGAAGAGATGATCGTGACGGGGCAGGGAGGTGAAAGGAGATCCTGAAAGGTAGGGAAGAAAAACCGGAGGGTGAAGGAGCCATTGACATTGACTTTGTCCCCTTGGCGAAGTAGAAGAAGAAGAAGAAGAAGAAAAGGAAGAAGACGAGGGAGAATACGAGGAAAAGGAGGAAAATGAAAAATGTGGGAAAAGGAAAAGCGTTCACGGGGCAGATTGGAGAAGGGGAGGATTTATGAGGCAGTCAATTGTGGCAACATCTACAATTATAAGTAAGTAAAAAAAAAAAACGTTTAATTTGATACATCGATACGGTCCAGAATATCCAATTAATTAACCAGAAAGTACGTACTAAAAAGAATTTTTCTCTGATCGTGCATAAAACTCAATCCGCTCTCTATTTCTCTCCTTCTCTTTCTCTTGTGTAAAGGGTAAACTATCGGTTCTGTGAATAATGGAAAACATTGATTTCGCTTTTAAGAGAATGCATCAAAGATCCGGCGGAAGCGATATATCTGTCTACTTCGCTGATCTCTCAAGTGAAGTAAGATATTTTATCGAAAATGAAAATAATTTCGATAAATATTCTAATGAAAATCAAGAGCTTCCGTATTATCAGAAACGGAAAAATTAAAAACTACTCGAAAGATTTTTTATGGCAATTTTTTATGTAAATTTAATTTTTCCAATTTCAATAAATAAAATCAATTACATCAGAAAAAATGATCGCTCAGCTATTTGCATTCAGTAATAACGTATGCCATTTTCATTGCGAGTCAATTTTGCGATAATGTATACGATTTAAAGCAACGTGCTTAAGCTTGAAAAATCAACAATATAGAGAAGATAGCGAAAGTGCTCGCGCCTGGAGTTTTGTCGTGTGAACCAGTTTCCCCGGAAGTTCGTACACGTCTCGATATGAAGTGTAGTCCCCGTGAGAAAATATTTAGATGCCCTGACACGAAAGCCGATATATCGATCAGAGTATATACACTTGAGAGGAGTTAGTAGTGATGTCGCGCAGAACAACGAATTTAGGTAACAACGAATTTTTGATATTTCGAAAGTATTTGATTCGAAATACCTTGTTGACTTTGAAAATCCTCTTTCTCGATATAAAATTACATACTTTATAAGCAATATTTAAACGAAAAATGAAAACAATGTTAACTTAATGCGAAATATCTAAGAATTTTTGGCGTATACGTTGCTCCGTTTAATAAAATGAGATTTCGGAGAAATTTTATGCGGTATATTACAAGGAAAATGAAGTAATATCGCGCGCTCGCGGAAGGACAAACATTGCATATTATCCTAGTTTATCAGCAATGCAATCTCGCGCGCATACATACCGGAACATCGATCATACGCGGGCATTGTATCGAGAATGTATTGCAAAATGCAGCGGAGCGTGTCTCAAAGTGTATCGATAATTCAGCGCCTATTCTACAATACGCTCGAGATGAATTTGGCAACGTGACCGATGATCGATCCATTATTCGTCTAAAATTCGATAAAGTGACCCATCATCCATTTTATAGTGACCGTGAAATAGCCCGCATTTCAGATTCTACAAATAGTCATTTTTTTGCGGTTAATGTTAAAAATACATTAATAAAGAAGCGAGAGAGAGAGAGAGAGAGAGAGAGAGAGAGAGAGAGAGAGAGAGAGAGAGAGAGAAAGAGAGAGAGAAGGAGAAGAACGTAAAACTTTATTAGACCTGTTATCATTTAAAAAAGTTATTATTTAAAAAAGACATATTTACACTATTTTTATCCTTATATTCAAAAATAAATAATTAATGTCATTCACTAAATTTTTATTTGTTAATTACAAATATATTTATATATGTATTTTAGAAATTGTATTTTTGATTTTTAATGTAACTACGTTAATCAATAAGATATATGACTATGTTAATTAATTGGAAAAATTGGACACTAATAATTTAGACTTAGCAAAATCTATATTTACATGCTAATTACTATTTTTGTCTTCATATATATTTATATTTTTCTATATTATTTTAAAAGAGCTGGATAATTTCAAATTTCGAAACTTATTAAAAAAATGCTCATAAATGGTAAATTTTCTCCCTTGTTGTTAGCATGCATATTCTATTTTGATACAAAAATTTTATCTCATACAAAAAAATGAAAAACTTTGATAGAAAATATTTCATTCAGGTAAAAATTTGTCCGTAATAATTATTGCACCGCTTGAAAAAGAGAACGTACAATTTTATACGATGCGAGCTTTATTTTTGCCATTTGTTTAATGTATACATGAACGTAGATATATAAATTAATCGGATGAATGCAAGCGTTCGATGGCATTCATCTCGAGACCTTAATCGAACGGAAGCTTTATTTTCGCCTCCCCGACAATGTCCATTTTCTATAAATTACTTTCGGAGTTCGTGACGGAATGGCCTCTCCGTCTTACCTTTCTCCTCTCCCCATTTACTTAAAACCCAGACGCATAGCTTTCTGAACAATTACCCACGAGGTTGAAACGAAGGAGGAACGTCGAAAGGCAAATCGCTAAATGTCTCTTCTTTCGGGTGACAACGTAAAAGAATGCTTTTACTGAACGTAACCGAGGACGAAGTGAGGGGTAGGGCAGAGATATCGAATAGAAATTAAATTCAATTCTCAGTAAAACGATTTCGATAAACATATATGCGGAAACACTTCCTTAAAAATATCTTACCGGAGAGCTTTACGTTCTAAATATTGTATTATTTTTTGCATAACTAAAGTGACGTTAAAATGAGATTTTAAGGGATAAAATTTATGCTTAAAATTTAAGCCTTAAATCATAAGAAACTGACTAATCATAGTTGAATGTGAAAAGAATAATCAATGATTGGTCAATTTTTTACTTAAAGCTTAAAGCTTAACATTACATTTTACTTCTTAAAATTTAGACACTTAATGACTTGGATTACGCGAGGTCTGCAATAAAAATTGTAGCGGTCTTAAGTCGTGAAAAATTAATCACTATCAAATATGAATAATCGACTATGATTGGTCAATTTTCTACGACTTAAGACCCTACGACCGTTACGACTTCCATTATAGATCCCCTATTACGTATCTGTTGATCGATCTTATTCAGGAGACGAAACGTTCGTTCGCGCACATCACACACGAGAAATTACGATATTATTACCGTACAACTTGGTGATAATATCGAAAGTAAGTTAGCAGTTTAATTATCCTAACGAGGTAGGTTTCGACGAAACTTGAGAATTTCCTGCCTATCTGTCTCGTTCCATGCGATCATCCCGAGCCATAACGGCGTTTCGCGTCTGAGTATAAACGCCCGAGATGCTGCGAATGGCAAAAGAGATATCCGGCATGTAAATTCGACGTGGATTTGTCCATATATAAAACAGGACGCGCGCGTGTTTTCGGTTCTAAGCGTCGTCGGTTATAAATACGGACCTAAGAGCAACGACATGCACTCACGGCATATGAAATATTCCAGTGGCCCGGCTACGTGATATTCGCAAATGCACGGCATATTCCTTTGTATCTTTGTCTACAGGTGACACGGCTAAAGTGCACTTTTCTCCAAGCGGCGGTGAATGAAAAATGAGAGAGGGAGAAAGAGAAGCAAGAGAGAGAGAGAGAGAGAGAGAGAGAGAGTCGACCGGCAGTTTTAAGAGAGGGGTAAGAAACATCCGAGATACAACTTTCCCGGAAGACAGGAAAGAATTAATGAGACGGGACCGAATGACTGACTACCACCTCGCGAAAGACAGGGGGAGAGGAGAGAAGGAAAGAAAGAAAGAAAGAAAGAAAGAAAAAGAAGAGAAGAATTGGATCGCGAAGATGCAAAAGTTTTCCTCAAGCTGCTCGAGTGCGTCTCTCTGCCGGTCGAAAGTCACGCGAATCGCTGCTTGCGGAGATGGCGTGTCCTCCTTTCTTTCCCGGAGCAGCTGAGTGGCTTCTTCTTCCTCTTCGTCGGCCGGCGAGCTAACTTCGTAATCTGAATTTTCCGCGGGGACGTCAAAATAAAGAATACTTGAAAGCAGAGAAGAAAAGTAACGAGAGGGTTCTCCGCAACGGCCGGTATTACGAGTGGATGTTTAATTAAGAAAATCTGAACTAATTCATCTATCAAAGACGACGAATAAGTTATTATTCGAAAACTGTTATCGAATATATACGCATTATGCATGTTCGCAGATACGAGAACTTGTCACATAAAGTAAATCAATATCACAGTCGAATTGAGCTGTATTGAATAAAAATTTTACCAGAAATTAAGTGAGCAACTACCGTTTGAATAATAAAAAACAATTCTGTAATAAAACGAAAATTTAATTTAAATAATTCTAAATTATTATCGCAACTTTTTTTATTGTTAATTATGTGTTTTTAATCATTTATTCTATTAAAGTGGAGCAACGCGCCGTTATGCTTTTACCGCGTGTCATCCTGATAATATTGGCAATCGATATTGTCGCTCCGTGACGGAGATAGCACGTATTTTTGTAGCCACATAGAAGAACTGTTCTCTAATGTTCCGAAAATAAAAACAAAATTCTGTTGACAATGTCAGGTCACAGCGGTTATTTAGTGGAGCATTTTTAGGAGAGATGGCCTCGTTCCATTAATTTAGCATGCATGAAACGTGCTGATATTATTTGCGGCCGTCGTTAACTAGCGCACAGTAAAGTACCATCTTTCATTTTGCTACACAAGATAGTTTAACGATCTTTTTTCGTAAGAGGGAGTATGATAATTAAAACTCTGATAAACGTGAGAGCGTAATGATTTTCCGATAACAAAATTAAAAGTTAGATAATGCCACAAATTTAATCGCGTATATTTAATAGTTATTTTGAAAGTATTAAAACATAATAGAATTATTATCCCTAACATTTTTACCCAATAATTCTTTCTATCCTTGCATTTCTTTATAAATTTTCTCTTTTTTTTTCGTAATTCACACAAGGCTAACTGAAAACAAATAAATTACGTAAGTGTAATTTTAACTGTAATAAAATTTCAATTTCTACCTTCGACCATTAGATTGCAAAACACATTAACTTGCTTAATATTGCTCGAAATTGTCACTGCAAAATGTTATATTAGCCTTTCGCATTGATTTGTCTAGTTATAAACTACCGTTCTTCAGTGCGCTTTGACTAATATTAATTTTGTTGCATCGCTGCCAACGTTGCATCCTCGCTCGGAAATACAATGAAATCACGATTTTAATCTAAACCCAAGTATCTTCACTATGCATCTCGACTCGCAACACTCGAATGCAGCGTATTCATAATCAGTGCTGTACATGTCACGCCGATCAAGTCTCAAGGATCAATCGCGCAGCGATCTCTCTCACCGCCGTCGGATCAGATAATTTCGGTTAAAGTGGCTCTTGGGAAACGATCGTATCGCGTTGGAGCGACATAACGCGACGGCAGCGTCATTTTATTAAACGACGCTTTTCTCCGTCTCTTTGCCGACTGTTCTCGTCTCTCGCTATTCGTCGGTCCGTCCCACGGCATCGATCCTCATCTCACACTCGTAAACGTCGAAGGAACGAGCAACTCTGAGGTAAGAACAAACGCCGTAATAACGAAGCTTTGTAGAATTAGAGCTTTCCTTCCCAACCATTTCGCGCTTTTCCCTTCTCATGTAGCTACCCTCGCACATCCTAACTCACGGCAGCGCATGTTTTGTGTGTGTGTGTGTGTGTGTGTGTGTGTGTGTGTGTGTCGCTTGCGGCGTGGCTATATTCCGAACGCGTAGGCCTCCGTGCGTCGAGGTTCCTTTTCCACCCCCTTTGTATCCCCCTTGTCAACCGTATGTGTATCCACCGACATACATAATTAACAATTAGTTCCCCCTCTCATAAGTCAGGCGTTCCCTTGGCATGCGGCGCGGCGTGCGTTTATTGCTCCGTAAACTGCGTTCCCTTACCTCGACGCAAAATCACGCGCGTAGAATCGCCTTCGTGGCGATCATTATTGCTCGTAAGGAAGAATATCGAAAAGCATCGATCGGTTGAACGACTGTCGAAAGTAGAGAGTTGAAAGAAGTTACACGAAACATTCTCTACCCTGATAAGGAAACTCGCTAGAGCGTATTCTATACGCTCTGTAAAATAGATTAACAGAGAGGTCTGTCTTAAAATAAAATAAAATAAAATAAAAAAACAAGAGTTTGGAAAAGATTGGATTTAAACTTGTTGGACACCTTTAATTATAGAAGCAATCATCAATCGTAACTTTTTCAGTACGATTTTATGTAACGAAGCACTCTTCTGTATCTAATTAATCGCACGACTATGCTCTTTAATTTCCTCTTGCTACTTCAAGCCAGATGAATTTGTGTGATGGAAAGGATTTTGTTTGTAAATGCAAATAGAGAAACTGCAAACTTGTACGCGCATGTTTGAGGTGGATGCTTGCAGCGGAATTCATTTGTTCGGCAACGTCAACCTCAGCGAATCTCCGCAGAAAAACGGTACACGCGACGTGTGGGAAAATAGTTTTGGAATGAAAATCGGTTGTTTACGATTCGGGGAAGTGTATTTTTTCGATGAACATCGTTGTAGGAAGATACTATTGGTACAAATATTCCAATATCAGAAAAACGTGTACAATTCAATGTCACTAGATGGAAACATAATAAACTCGACATCTCGGAAGGACCTATATTTATTATAGGCTCTCTCTCTCTCTCTCTCTCTCTTTCTATAATATAAATCATTATCTAAGCTTTAAGTTTTAAGCCTTTAAAAATTGACCAATCACAGTCGAATGTGAGAAGAACAATCGATTATGATTGATGAATTTCTTAAGACTTAAATAATGCAGAGGAAGCCCACTACATAAGTATAATATAAGTAAACTGTTAATAAAAAATATATTCCCAGATCTGTTTACGTTACTTTACGTGTCATCGAAAAAAGCTTCAGACCATTCATTGTCACTAACGATACTTGCTTCTTCTGCGCTGTGCCAATAAACGCATTTATGTCGCCAACTATCTAATGAACAAAAACCGAAACAATTTTAACGCGCTAATACAAGTGGCAACGAAGGTGACGTCACTCGATGAGAAGAAAAATTAAGAGCGCCTTGTAACAATTGACGAAATTAAACTCGACATATCCTCGCGAAGCTTGGCGTTTGAGAGGTGCGTTCACATTCCAAAACATTTTATTCATTGGCGATTTAATAATTCATGACTTTGTGATCCCGTCCGATAATAAAAAAAAAAGCCTCGAGTTTACATCGCGAGTTCGCAAATCAATCGCTTCTTTTCCATTGAAACTTTCTTCGCTCTCCTTCGGCGAACTTTATTCGTAGATATTTCGTCCGACAATATGGAGGGTTATTTGTGTGTAAAACTCTCCGACTCGGGGATAAGTACAGAAAATAGCGTTGCATTCCTGAAAAGTATTTCGTGCCTTTTTACGACTTTGCTTTTACGTAAGCAAGAAGAAAAAAGTATGCAGAGATAAAAATAGACATTCTGTTACGCAATACAACTGAAGGATTGCACTTATATTCTGTATTCATCCAATGCACTTAAATATCAAATATTACGTCCGAGGTCGATCATCGCAGCGCACATTCGCAGGATAAAAAGATTATAAAAACGAATGTTTAATAACGAGATTAACAATGCGTAATAAACTAATCGAATTTGTAATACGTTTGCAGACGACCGCGGCACGTCTATACGATTTGCGGTCTATACGATTTATTAAAACCAATTCTCTTTTCTTCTTCACGTTAATAATTTTGTTCGTAATTGTATTATTTTATTCGTAACAAAATTATAATTTATTTATGATCGTTCATATTCATTTTCTGTTCATTTATCAGTTACCTCACATCCGATAATCAGTATAAGACCATTGACGCATTCCTTTTTTCTTCTCCACATTAATTATTTTATTCGTAACAAAATTATAATTTATAATTATTTATATTTTCTGTTTGTTCATTTATCCTTTATCCGATTGAAATAAAACCATTGACTTCCGTATTATCAATTTACGGTGCATCTGAAGGCTGTATTTTATATCAAACTTAATTATATAATATTGTTAGAGAGAACATATTTTTTATATTTAGTTAAAACTTTCTATGAATAAAGTTTCTTCATTTCTTTTCATTGTCTATTTCTTGCTTTATCCAATTGGAGTAAAACTATTGACTTCCACATTATCGATTTTCAGCCTAACCACAAGATATAAGATTTCAAATCGAACTTATGCCCAATTTCTTCACCTCTAGATAACTTTAACCAAGAGATATCTCCCCGAATGCAATGGAGATATCTCCTGGATAAGGTTATCCGCAACTTATCTGGAAGTGAAGAAATTGGGCATTAATTACATGATGCTAGAGAGATAATATTTTTTACATCTACAAAAGTCGCGTTAAAACTTTCAACCCTGAATGAGTTTCCCTTCGTTTCTTTTCATTGTCGACGATTCGAAGAAGTTGGGACGAAATGATCCTCGGCCAGATGATAAGCGCCGTTTTCTCGGGGAAAATGAGCGCAAAATTAATGCGTCCCAGCGGTAGAATCGGAAGAGCGCGAGTTTAAAGTCGAGCGAGAAAGGGGGTAAGGTACTAACGTACTTGCGGATGCGCGCGACGCTATACGGTGTACGGTGTACGGTACGATGTACGGTGTACGGGCCGCGCTCGCTCACAGTTGCTCACAGTACCGCGGCGACCTTCGAGTCAGGAGGATCTGTCGACGTCGCGCGCCGACTCTCGACTCTCTCGTGCCCGGCGAAAAGGAGGATTCGCGGTGGACGAGGAGGCCGCGCGCCGTCGTGAAACGTGAGAACCTCTCCCGCTCTCCGTGACCAAATTCGTGCGCGTCGCCGTTGCCATCGCCGTCGCCGTCGCCGTCGCCGTCGTCGCGGCGCCTCCTCGGCCGGAGAGGCTGAATTCGCGAATCCTGAGCGATCGGCCGGGGAAAAAGGAGGGATTAAAAGAAAATCACTTCAAGCCGCTCACCTGTGTCGCGCGACATTCTCTTCCTCCCTCCCGACGCGCGTCGTGATACGCAGTACGAAATCTTGACCTCGCGATGTCTGTGTGATATATACGTGTGAGAGGTGTTTCACGAGTATTCCTGTCCATTTCGTCGTCCCACGCCAGTTCGGAATCCGGAAAGAAAGGGGTTGTAGACCTGTGAAGGGTGGGAGCGAGACGCCGAAGGTGTCGGAAAGGTAAAACAGTGTGGAGGAAAATTACATATGTCACATGTATGCACAAAATTCAAGTGCACTGCGAATCCAATTGTGTAATAATCAAGTGCCTTCATGTATGGGTGTGATTTAAATTTCCGTATAAAAATAACATTGTATTACACGTTTAAGTAAATTAAATGTGCATTTTTGTGTATGCAATAATAAAGTGTTATTATTTTTACATGGAAAATTAAATTATGATCGCACATATGAAGGCATTTATGACACGTACGGATTTTGCGATGTACATGGTATCGATTTTTTTTTGACAGTGTAAATGACTGATTTTATCTCGATACATGGTTTTTATCAAACGTTTCTGAAAATGTCATTTGGTATCAGTGCAACATCCTCTGCGATTTGTGATTTTTGAAATTTGATTGGTGATCAGAGGCGCTAAAAGTGTGGCTTTCGTGTGCTTCATGAGATTGATCCCAACTTTTCATATCTTTTTTCGTACCTTTCGTGGAATACAGGACTCATCTCAGAGAATACCTCATCTCAGTTCTAAAGCACGAAAGCACTTCCCTTATATATCGATTCTTTCCTTCAAGCCTAAATTCCGTAGAAAGGCACTTTCGCAAAGTGCTTTTGAAACCTTACTGATAAGTTTTTTTGGCAGATACATCGAACGAACAGAAACGATTTGCGCTGAAAGTTAATTTGTTTTCGGAGAACATTCGTACCTTTCTCTCTTTTACGCGAATAAGCTCGAGTCTTTTGACCGACTGTTCACTCAACATCGAGCTAGTAAACAGGAGATCGAAGGCGCTCCTTTCACGGAAAAGAGTTCCACACGTCGGTGCATCGCTAGCGATCGCCACTGCACTTCCATGTCTGAGGCGTGTTTGTGGTTTCTACTTTTCCTTTATCTGTCGAGCTCACTGAGAGAATGTCACGCGTTCCTCTACTACGCGATTTTTTTCCATGATACTTTATATACCAGTTTATATATCAATAATAAAAATTTCAATATCAGATCCTCTTTTTTTTTGCCATTAATTCATGAAATTAATTAACAGTGTGATTCTGCACAGTTGGAGAGTTTAAATTTAATATATTTTACATGTCCCAAATATGCTCCACTCAAATTTTTGTATAAATTTAACACAAGATGAATATGCAGAAAGTAGCCCAAATAATATGTAAAAAAATTAAAATGAAATATGTAACTGGCACAGTTTGTAAGCAAATATTTTTTTTTTTTAGTAACATTTATGATATGTTAAGTTAACATGTATTTTACTTGTCTTGAAATTTATATTGAAAATTTAGTACTTTTATTTTTATGTCACTTAATTACTTGTAAATTACTAAGAAATGTTGGATGTCAATTTAACACAAATTAATCAAATGACATAATCTCATAATGTTAAGTACTCGGATATATTAAAAATTCAACACAAAATTTTAACGAGAACTTTAGTAAACCAGTTTCAACATAATTACAAAAATATTTTTTACTATATATATAAATGTTTGAAATAACATGAATTTTTACTCTGTGCCATTCTAATTTAGTGATCTCGAATTTTTTAAAGCCATGTATATAATATATATCATTTTTATTGACTATAGTTCATTTAACCGACAATGATATTTAATACGTGCGATGTCCGATGCGAGCCTCGGTAAACCGAGTTACATCCGTGAGTTAAGGTTATTATTACGCAGTAACTATTACGTATTCGCGCGATGCGCAGCTCAGATTTTGGCGAGGGGAGATTCCATTAACTACGGTTTGGAACCCTAAATCCGAACTCGCTCCGGCTCGGCACCAGTAACGTGGTTCCGTCTCAGATTCAACGCGTGACTATTAATTCTCCAAAGCTAATTATTCGAAACGTGTCGTACGAAAACTTAGTTTCCGCAGAATTATATGGAATGTTCAATAAATAATGTGATCACCAAGTTATATCGAGACTATAAAGAAGTTGATTTCAAAAGCGTAATAAGATAACCAATATAAATGGAAACAATGAAAATATTGGGATTATGTTAAAAATTCAAATAAACGATTATTTTCTCATTTGTTCTCGAAGAGTTTTGAGTTTACGAATGATTATCAATCTATTCTTTGACAAGATTAGCTGGACAACGTTACGCGCTGTCCTCACAAATTCATGCAAAGTCCTTCTTTTCGGACAAGATTCCCGGGCTTTTCATTATTTACGTGCCAGCAAGTAATCAGATTTGCGACAACTTGTTGCTTACCGGAAAGTGCGCGCGGAAAGACGAAGTTCGAAGACACTGAGGCGGAGATTCGCGCTAACAAACCGACGAAAGATACAAGGGAAAAAGAGGGAAAGAGAAAGAGGAGAGAAATCAGCCCCCGCGGCCATTAAATTAATCAACCGCTCGACCCGGGAAAACTAGCGACGGGCCCCAAGTCTGAAACTCTTCGTCATCCGCGATCGTTTGTACACCACTGTCGCATTTCCCTTGGTCGCCGTCGCTTCTACTTTCCGGGAACAACGATGATGACGACGGAATAGGGTCACCAGGGCTAAAAAACGAACGACGATATTATAGATCTCGCAATACGACCGAGCGAGAATGCGGAGAGCCCGCAGAGTGTCGGCTCGCAAGAAACATAACTCGTGCTCGTGTGAGTTACTCCGCCCGCCGCCGACTCCGGTAATGAAACATAATGAATTGTAAAGCAAAAAGGAATTTTCAGTTACCCACCGCTGTAGCTCGCGGGGGTGGCTCGCGCTCCGCGGTTAAATAATGTTTCACTGCGACCCCAGTTACTCCTGGTTGCAAGAACCAGGTCTCTCCGGCGAAACTACTTCCAGCTCTGCGTTCCGTCGTCGAGCTCGACTCTCAGAGTGAACTATAATTACAGATTTTTACGCAACGTGTTAGTGACGCGAGCTGCGAATTGAGGACAGTCTCCAGAGAGATGTTTCCCGCATGTTTTCACGCGCAAAAATAATAGAGGAAACGACCATAACCAGAGAGCTCCATTTCTGCGGGATACATCTTAGGAAATGGAATGAAACTAAATAGGTATATTACATTGATCCACAATGATTCTGTTAAATAGATAATGTTGGATAATTTTTATGCATTTTTTATACTAATTTAAAGAGTGAGATTAGCATTTATTCCATGAGTTCTAATTTTTGGTAATTAATATTTTTTAACTTATATATTTTGTTAACAACGGCTCGGTGCGTGAGATCTTTTTCCTAATTAAAAATGATTTATTTTTATTTAGACTTAGAGAGGTTAAGGCGTAATTTAAACTACATGTGGATAATACACACACACACACACACACACACACATACACACATCACAAGGGATTATGATTAATTCAATCTGTGAAGCGTAAGAATCTTGATATGAGGTTGAGTTTAAGAAGATATTGAATTGTATAACAAAAAAATCTGCGTTAAAATTTTTATCATACTGAAAATAATCTAATGTAAAAAGGTCAAAACGTCTGTACGTAGGTTTCTTTATTGTTATTTTACGATAAATATATAAATATTGTATAATATCGAGCGTGGCTTCTTTGCCTTTTAATATATTAATTATTTGAATTATATTTATATATTAATTATTTTATTCGTTGGAACCTAATATATTACATTTATTTATTAAACTTGATTTATTTTTGTTTGAATTCTTCTAAAATGAATAGAAAATTATGTTAAACTCAGTAGCTTATAAATCACTTATTTATTTATATCTAATTAAAAAAAAAGGTAAAAGAAGGCATATATTATTCAAAATTCTTGCTCTCTTCATAAATTGGCAAATAGATTCGAAATCATATAAAAAATACTGTAACACTGTTTCATTTAATGTACAAAAATAAAACGTTCGTTGATCAATATTATTCTTTGCAAAAAATAAAAGAATATCAAAACATTTCGAAAAGTCTACTTCCCTATTAAAGAGAAATTAATGTGATAAGCTTCCTTCCCAAGATTTAACAATTTTATTAAATAATTTCATAACAAGTTGAAATTCTCCTGAAACTTCTATTAAAACTAAGAAGACTGAACATTTCTTGGAACCAATTCAAAGTTGAACGTCCTAGAGAACGTTCTATATAAAAATTATACGTGTTTTTGCATTCTGTATCAAATATGTATAAGAGGTTTCTAATAATGAAAACTATTTATATCACAACAAGACGGCGGATAATACAGAATGCATTGAATCGTGTCTTCTTCGAATCCGGTTTCTCACAATTGCGCAGCGCATTGTGATCAATACCGAATTGAGAAGATATACTAAATAATGGTGAACATCGAAAGTTTTGTAGTTATTTCGCTGTATCGACGCGGAGGGAAATGCTCAGCAGTGGATTCGAAGTTCGCGAAGAGTTTTGCGCAAGGATATAAATATTTTCCGTGTACTTTTCATTAACTGTTTGTTTACTCTTTAGTCCTTTAGCCAGAAAGGCTAGCGGTGAGATACAGAAGGCTCACTTAAAACGTTGTGTTTACAGAGAAAAGTGTTTTTCTAAGCGTTGCTATAAATAGGTAATATTTTCGAGCAATATTCCTGAGCATAAGATATTCAATATTATGTCATAAAGATATTTATGTGCCACAGAGATATCATACAAATTTCTCACTTCTCATGAATGATTATTATTAATTATCGTCAATTCAATGCCTTATACGAGTGGTAATATGGAATTTGATGATAAAAATATCTAAAGCTAAAATATCTAAATATTATTACACAATATTGCAAAATATTATTGATCATCTGGAGGTTACATTGAACTCTCAGATTTGTATTGAATTATTAAAAGGAACAATATCATATAATATCATACAAAATAATTGTACAATAACATTGAATGTCTAAGAGCCGCTTAAAATATCATTTGTTTTAGAATTTTGTCATATAATTTTATTATTTAGAGCAAAAATAATTACTATTTTATTCTAAAATCTCGTATATTTATTTTAAAAAAGAATGCCTGTAATTTTTTAGTATCACACGATTTGCATATAAATACATATTTCCAAATGTAAAAATAACAGAATATTTTTGCAAATATTATAATATATACGATTATAAATTTAAAATAATGTGAATTTTACAAATTCTATTTGATAAAGAAATTTTATAACATATTGAATAACATAATGATTCGTCCATTCACATTGGAACAGTTCTAGCGGCGAAATTTTCCTTAAAATCGAGTGGTCAGCTAAAAAACCTAAATCCGGGAATATCGCCACCAGTTCGAGATCTCGACGACTTGCGATCTGAGTGCCATCGGCCAATCAGAAACGGTTCGAATGCGATTTGAATTTCGAACGCGCGGAGATCTGCATACGTAAACATGCGAGGAGCACATACTAGCTCTCTCGCGAGATATGATTGCGTACCCATGCAATTTCGCATAATCATCTGGGAAGAAGAACAACCTGATTCCCGATCTTCAATCAGTAGATTACGTATTACGTAGATTACGGAGTTTTAAAGCGAGATTTATGCGACTCGGGAATAGCATACGTATGCGAGAGCAGGCGATAGTGGCGGTTTTTACGGCGAACATTTTTCCTGATCGTTTCCAGGGATAAGACGATAATTGAAAAACGTTCGACCTCTCTCTTTTTACCATCAAGGTTATAATAGATTCATTTAGAAAAGAAATCGGCACGTGCTCCTATACGATGGATGAAGGAACGTAACAGCGTTCACCAGAGTTCACCGAGTGTCATCTTTAACGCGGCACTTTATCTGCCTGCGCGATAATACTGCGTTATCCTTTTGATTGCATCCGTGTAAAAGAACCCTGGAATTAACCTCTCCCCCCCGCACGTACCGAGCTCTCGGCGCCACCTGAATTATTCAGCAGTTACGCGAGAAAACGCGCGGCGCGTCTCCTCTATTTCGTCGACATGCCTGCGGATCAATTTTGTTTACCGCATCGAAACCGGGTTACTACTGCTTAACAATACAATTCGTAGGCAATGCACATTCATTTCCATAGACTATTGTTCTGAATTATCATATGTGCCTCCATACATCCTCTCGGACATTATCATACTCGAGATTGATTTTCAGGAACATTTGATTCTAATGACGAATCTTTCGATAAAGTCAGAATCAATCCTTTTCCGAGAATTTCCGTAAAAACAGTAAAATATTAAAAGCTTAATTTATAACAATCCAATTTTTTTTTTCGAAAAATTAAAAAATATTTATAAGCGAAGATAAATGAAGTCTTATACGTGTATTTTATTCTTTGCTGCTTATTCAAACCCCGCGATAACCGCTTGATCATGCAAGACGCATGTAATGGCTTGAAGCCTGTCCTGTCGTTATAAAACGAGGTAACACCAACGGAAATATCAGATGATTGCGCGGCCCCAGGACATGATGAATTGTTACCCCACTTTATTCTATTTCAGTCCATTCCCCGATAAGAGATAAGCTTTATATTTTCCCCGGACGGTATATCGTGTAGTAGTAATGGTAGGAATTACTACCCGGAGTAGTTGCACTTGTAGGTCGTTCTGCAACTTTATCTTTTCTTGACGTTTCCTTGTGCGGAGCACTTTAGAAAAGTTTCACGTTTCTTTTAATATTTTGTTGGAAACACGCTCGGAAAACTGTCGAGAATAACGTTCCTGGCGCACATTCGCACGTCGAATTCCTCATCGTACGCAGTTTCAATGCGTTCCAAGAACGCAACCAAGAATACGCGCGGACACGTTTACGTACGATGGTTATCAACCAAGTTGATGGACGTTTGACGATCTTTTTTATTCTCTTGTTTTTTCTCTTTTCCCGTAGATGTCCCGTGGCACGTGGCACCGGTGGTCGGTGCTCTTGCTGCTTCTGCTCGCCACGAGATTCCTCTCCGTGCACGGCCAATGCGGCTCGTACGCCCAGGACCGGCAAGAGAAGCAGGACAAGCAAGACAAGTTGGCGCTCTACAAGGTCATGCTGAGGACCTACTGGTCGAGAGCGCGATTCCCACGACATTATCCGGAGTGGAAGCCTCCAGCGCAGTTCGGCAAGCTGATCGGTAAGTTATAGTTTGTGTGCAGCGTCAATTGCGAAAAAAATACCCGATAACTTTGTCGGAATACGCCACAGAGCACACTGTCCGGGACAATTTTCGTAATTTTTACACACGTTCCTCTTGATATTTTTGAGCAGATTATACATACTTTGTCACCGAGAAATACATTTCATTTTTCGCCTTCTAAAACTTGTATAGTAATGATGATTAAAGCATCGAAGAATTTATGATTATTAAAATAGAATAGGTTGTCTCTCTTCAGCATTTACATAAAGCTAAGAGAAGGGGACTTGATTTATATTATTCCTATTTCATTCATCCATCTATACAAGTTTGATACACGTTTCTTATGTTTCATAACCATATTATCTAATACACATAAGAATTTACGATTATTATTCTAGGATTAATGTTGCAGTCTCGACTGCAGTGGTGAATAAAAGCCTTAAGTAATTCGTGCAACCGGCGTATGGCAGAAAATCGAGCGATTCCACGTGCCAAGAGCTGTTTTTCTAGAACAGTTATCATCCAATTTAAAAGCTGATGTCTCATTTGCGACGCATTCGAATCCGGCTCGCATTTCGAATGAAAATTGAAATGTAAAACGACACGTCGAAAATACTTTGCCTCTTTACATACGTATCAAATGCAGTTTTAATTGAACGCGGCGTCATGAAAATTAGATTAAATCGTTCCCGGTGCGATTCGAATCCCGTCGATAAAAGAAGGGGACGCGATAAAAGAACGAGATTTTTCTGATTATTTCGAATCTACACGCGATTCGAGAGCAACGCGATCATTTGCCGCGCAGTCGAGCAATGTCACCTTAATGAGATCTCTCGACGGTTTCTCTCTTCTTCCTGCTGAGGAGCCGCTATTCGCGTTCCATCGATTCCCCCGGTGAACGACGGTCTTTCGCGCGTCACTGCCGAAACTTTAATTCGATCAAATCCCTCCAGGTCTTGCGCGATTCCGATCACGGCGAATACTTATTTCTCCCGACGCGACGGTTTGCGGGCCGGTCGCGCGATTCGGGCTACGTCAGCCTGAATCTTATTCCCCAGGTTTATTCTCTTTCGACCTCCTTTCTCCGGTGGCGCGAAGACGACGGGGGGGATGAAACGATAATTGGAGAAGTTGGGAATTATCGCATGACGCCGCTGGCGTTTGCAGTCGTCTGTGATGTCGTGCCTGACGCGAATTTGAAATGTCGTCGCTTGTGCATGGATGCCCGCGAAATGGCTGCAGAGGATGCCACAGAGTATATATACGAGGTGTTCCGAGAGCTACCAGTATACTTCATTTCAATAATTCCTTCGACTGATTTAAAATATCCATTATCTGAGATTTCACATTAAATCTGTTACATAATCGAATATTATACGATAAGTTTTGTTCACTGTTACGTCGATCTCAAACCAATCAGGATATCTAATCTTGGTAGCTTTTAGTTGGACGTCACCCTGTAGACATACGAACAGGTGTCGTAAGTCTTCGTTGGTCCATAAATCCCTCGCATCCCCTCTCGCTGCCAGTTAGTCTCTATAGTTTTGCGCTTTCGGTTGGTGTCTGTGGTCGCGATCCTCTCTTCGTTCTCGCCTCGCCTCACCTCGCTTCGTACCCGACCCACTTCCCACCTCGGCTGGCACCAACCATTCCTTTCTTCCGTTGTGAAGTCGAATAAATCCCGCCGTTAGACCTGATCCGGCCGTTTCGCCGAATGTACGAGCGTTCCGCGAGAAACCTCAAATTCGAATTAGAAAGCCGCGCGCGCGCGCCACCGAAATTCAATTTCCAGACTCCAGAGGAGTCGAGAAACCGCGCTCGGCGGGCACGATATGAGGAGAATTCGGAGAGCTGCGGTTCCCTACGTTGCCCACGTTTTGTTCTTCCATTGCACCAAATCGTTTTCGTACGCTGACAGTAATGTTCTGCGATTCCAAATTACTTCCTGAAATATCTTGTTCGAACATGCGAAGCTAATAATTGTACTTTTTATACGAATTAAATTATTTTTATACGAATAAAAAAAAAAAGACTCCCTAGTAAAAATTTTTAGAATGAATCTCATCCTGGAAAATAAAATCTTACTCTTAAAGATTGAAAATTGAGCCACTCCTTTTCAGGACTGGCTCAATTTTCACTCAAGAATGAGATTTCACTCCAAAGAGTTTTTATTAGAGAGGAAACATCTCATCGATAACAATTAATCACAAATAATTATATTTTTATAATTAATTCTCTTGTATAATCGAATATGCAATAGATTACTCTTCTTTCGAAAACTTTTCTTCAAAGTTTTATATATCTGATCTGATTCTTTGTTTACTAAATAACGAATATATCTAAAGGTATTTATATTTATCTATTTTAATTGCGACTGCGAAATCAATATTTACCTTGGCGATAAGTTTAATAACTATACATTGCGACTTAACCCGAAGTTAATTTCACAGAAAAAAAAAAAAAAAATATATATATATATATATATATATATATAAAAGTTGACCCCGGGAAAGAGGATTGAATGTCGGTTAAATAAAGAATCGAAGAAGGGACACGAGGACTTTTTTTTACGTGATACGAAAGGGCCACGTCAAGTGGGCTCGAAACAGAACAGAGCGGAACAAAAGCGGTGACAAAACGTAATCGAAAATCCTTTACGCCGTTTCAGGGAGAAATCGCGGGCATGGGAAAAACGAGGCCCGAGGGGTAGTTCGGGTCAGAGGGAACAGGGGATGGTAGCAGGTTTCTCTCTGCATTCCGCAGGACCTCTACGAAAGAACTCTCCGTGGATATATCCTGCGTGCACACGGACGAGTGAACACGTTCGATCGTTAACGGCCGACTAATGGAATGGAATTCGCATCGCTTCGTCCTCTCGCCGTATATACACCCCCGTAGTTTCTGCCATTCCTTCAGTCGCGCGCCTGAATCGTAAAACTGTTGCCGCGCACCGCCCGTTGCTTTTCCCTTCATGGCTCCGGTCGATTTAATTCGATTTTTTCCCTCTCCTTCCGCCGCTGCTCTTCTTCTCAACCTCGGTATTTTCCTTCCACCTTTTTCCCCTTTTTATCTCTAGTTCCTGAACTCCGGATTTAAGTGGAGGCGCACGCAACCACGCGCGGTCATGTTTTTTTAAAGCGTTATCGACTCTAGATACACGATATGCCGTACATTTTTTTTTTATACCTTACACTTTACAGCGCGTAAGTATAAAGATAAATCTTGCTTGTACAGAAATAGACAAGATTCCTCAGATGATATTATACTTATGAATTTCATAAGATAAAAATAATAGCATTTAATTCATATTGAGCATTTAGTCGAAGTGAATAATTTTATTACAAAAGGATAGTGTTTCAATTTTAATGTATTTGCGATAAAAAAAAATGATACGTTTAACAGTTAAAGTCGCGTACATCGGAGAAATCGAACATAAATTCATTGAAATAGTTATAAGTAAACCGGATTGGAATAAATACGCATTTTGCTCTGCAGTTACGAGTTCGCAACTTGCCTGTGCAACATATTCACCAGGAGAACAAAGAGACGCGCTGTTACCGCGCGCGTATCTGCAAGGCAAACACGATAATAATAGCGTCGCTAATGCACGGCAGACGCTACGCTAATGGCGAGCAAATATCTTTTTTCAGTCGTAAAGCAAATTACATCAGTTAACAAGGAAAATCTTATAAATGTCTGCGTCGCTTGCGGAAACGTGAAATATATTTTGAATAATATAACACAATAACATAAAACAATTTCGCGACATTTTTCGATCATTTCGATTACATAACGGATCTATTCTTTTCAAGTTTAAAAATATATTCAACAATGTCAAAATTATGTCAACCTTAGCTAGAATATTAAAAAAAAAAAAAAAAAAAAAATTAGCGAAATTATATTTGACATAGATATACCATTTAATTGTCTGTAATAATGCGTGTAGATAACAGCAGCTCTTTCATTATATAATAATAGTACGCAAAGTGTCGCATGGACACTATGTATACTGACGCAATAATCCCGTGACGATGAATTATTCTCCCGTCAAAAAAGAGCCTCGATCGATATTCAGATTTTTATTTCGTACGAACGGTGGGATTATTACGGCCATATGTTTTCCATAATATGTTTCCTCACGTCGTCGCTTTTATTCGGCGACGATGATACACGTTGAAAGTTCGGGCTATTCGTGAGAGAGGAATTGTCCCGAAGCCATCAGCAAGCCAAAAGGCACTTTGGGGTATGCGAAAGTTTGCCTATTTCCCGTATGCTAATAGACTTCATAACAGCGACAGGAAAGAATGATATCCCTCGTCACCAACGGTTCGTACGACCGATAACGGAGCCGCGGGATAAACGTATCGTTTAAGATACTTTGTGTACTATTTCGTGGACGAGTTTTGAGGGGTATTCATGCGATACTCCATCCATCTTTAAATCCCCCGACAGAATTTCTTTGGACGTTTCAGCGTCTTCTCTCCCGTAGCGTGAATCATCCAACGCGCATAGGGCGACCCAAAAATATCTCCGGTGAGCGCCGGCTTGCGATGTAAATGTGTCTGAATACGCTAGGATAGATTCACTAACGACCACTAACTTCGATAAATAATCACTATTCAAGCACCCGAGAATCAGACATACTTTATGTCTTGATCTTCGAAAAGAAGTGACAACATATTAATGATACGTTGTCATCATAAAATTAGGTCTAAAAAATATAAACCTCCCTCTCTCTCTCATTAAATATAATTTTTAAATCTTCACCTATAGAAAGATTCCTTCGATTTAAAGAAATGTTTCTTTGCTATAAAAACGAGAATAAAAATCTGTTTATATTTATATAAGCTTTTATTTCTTTATTTATTAATTTATCTGTGTGTATATTTGTTAGCGACACAATGTTTTATAAATCTGATCTTCGATTATCATTGATAATCGATCTCCGATATTTAATCCAACACCCAGAGAAAGGTTTCTTTGCTATACGGTTAAAGAAAAAATGTATTCGATTTGCAGAAATTATGTTCAAATCGAAGAAATTTTTTTCTCTGGGTGTTGGATTAAACGTCGAAGATCGATTATCGATAATAACTGATTTATAAAACATTGTGTCGCTAAAAAATGCACAGATAAATACACAGATAAATAAATAAATAAAGAAATAAAAGCTTATATAAATATAAACAGATTTATTCATTCCCGTTTTTATCAATGTAGTTTAATTTTAATCTCGGTTCAATTCATCAGTTTTAAAAATTAGAAAATAATGAAGAGTAAATCGTGGAACCGAGATTAAAGTTAATCTACAATGATGGAAACGGGCAATAGGGATTATAATGAGTGCTGATTGGTACCATTCTGTCGGCTATGAAAAGAGTGCTTCCGAAGCTTTTATGCAATCCATGCAAGTGCCGCAGAGATCTGAATCATGAGCGAATGCGACTACGAGCGTAGCAGAGTGTCCAATATAACTTTATGCGCGACGTACACAATATACCGTAGATTTCTCGGCAAGTTCTCGCGCGTTTAGACACCGCCAACAGAACGTCTTGGAACTTCGCCGGAGGTGAGGCAGACTTTGCCAGAGGTGGAACGGGGCCACGTACCATATCGCGGGAAGTAAGATCGCCTATAGAGTCACCGCGAACGATGCGTGTACACAACTTGTACGTGCGCGCGCTCATGCAAATACGCTAATCTCACCGAACTTTCGAAATATATATATTCTCGTCCGTCTCTAAAGCATATTTTCCCTTCTTTATTAGATTCCCGCTTTCCCGGAATGCTCGACTTGGCGGAGATGTGGCGGAGAGCCAAGGAAAGAAACGTACTGAATCTGAGCGATAATTCTAGTGGCAATAATTCTGAATACTAATTATGTAAAATTGTCCGAAGACACGACGTACACACGTAATCGTCGAATAATTGAAAATGTGATTTGTGAGAAGGGGAATTGGAAGAAAGACGCGCTATTAAAATCTAGTAATAGAGAACAGCGCAAGGTGGAAAATGTTTGCGCGATGTCAGTTTCCTCTTCTGAGGAAAACTGACGAGTCGAGAGAGGACCGTTTCTAATTATTCTACGCCCAAGACACCCGCGCGCTGCTCTCGTTTTTTTTCTCTTTTTTCCTTTCTTTTTTTATTTATAGCGAGAAAGCAACGGTTTGGTGCAGGCAAGGGACAGAGGGACTGAGGGACAGAGTCGGTAGGACTGCGAGCGAGGTAAGCGCGTGGAACGGAGATCCAGAAAAAGCGAGGAGGAACGAAGCGAAAGAGGAAGAGAGAAAGATCGGGAAGAGTAGAGGGCGGGAAGATGGGAGGGGTAGTGTGGAAGAAGAGGAGTATTTTTAGTCCGGACCGGAGAGAGAAGCCGAGCACGAGCTTCTCTCGTTTTGCTCCCGTTTCTCTTTTCCCATATAGTATATATACACATCGGCTGCACCCATATTGACGGTGAAAAGCAGAAGAAACGGAACGGACGGGGAGAGAAGAGTGCCATTGTGTTGGCGGATTTGTTAAGATTGAAATGTCGAGGAAAGGGATGCAAACGTACTGTGACTACGACGGATCAGTAACTCCCTCGCCGTGCGAAAAGATTACATAATACACAGTTAGTTTCCCGTGTTAAATTCATCGACCTTACAAGCATATCCCAAGCCAACCGTCGACGTTATACAATCATCCGGCCTCGCTAAACTTGATATATTTCAACCCTCCTCGTGGCCTTTCCTCCGTTATCCGATGCTTCGAAAGGAAACCGGAAGCACTCCGTACGTCTCGGTTAGCAACGTGCTGAAAGAGGTACCTACTGAAGCAATTTTTAGTTTGTCCAGTCTTAGACCACTTCCTGTTTGTTTGATCTCTAGTGTTTAATCTTCTTTCACGAAAGACACTCTCAAAGCGGTATTTGCTCCTCAAATGCAAACTTCCGATTTCTCATTAGCAAACGACTATTTGTTGTTTTTTTTACGTCACATTATTTTGCAAATACATTGTATATCACAAAGCCAATGCACCCATAAAAATACTTACTATAACCAATTTCAAGTATTTCAAAAATTCATATATTCACAATCATAAGTTCATCAAAAGCATCAAATTTATTCAAAATATATTCTGAATCCTAGTAAATTTAATACTTCAATCGAATATATATGAAATTCAAACAAATCCGATTTGCTTATTATATAAAATTGCTTCGAATATTTTTATATTCTTCAAAAGAAGATAAAATTCTTGTTTTAAGCAACAAATTTTTTTAAAATTTTCAATAAATATATTTTAAGATTATTAATAAAAAAATTCTTTGTTAAAGATAATCATTATTTATAAAGGAAGAAAATAAATTGAGTAATCCGGCTTTTTATAACAATAGAATGATATTTTTCTGTGCATACACGTCTCATATCTTATAATTATAATATACTACTATATACTACTATATACTATTTAATATACTACTTTATACTTAAATATATTCTACATTGTACACAAGTTAACGCCGTTCTATCCTTTGACTCATATGCTAATAACTTTTTACACTTTTTAAATGACGAAGGTGAATAATATATCAAAGTTACACATTTAAAAAGATGTATTTTATACGATAACATTAGAGACAGCTTATTTAATGTCGCTTGAAGGAAGCGCTCTAACGATTTTACTAAACTATAAAATAATAATATTCATATTCATATTCATCGCTTTTCTATTCATGTAATAAAATCGTTTCTCTGACTGGTTCATTTCCCATCTTAATTAGCTAACTTACTAAGACGCGCAAATTCTCAAGCAAATCTAAAAAGCCCATTCGAGATTCATCTTTGTGGAGCATCTCGTTGCTCGGCCATTTAAGCGAAGAGCGAACGGATTTACAATTTAATGCCTGTTCAAGTCTTAATGCTAATTAAGCGAGACTCGCTCAATCCGCGATAACGCGGATTCGAGACGATGACGTACCGCGATACTGTTACGCGGCTCCTTAGTAGAGGTTGAGATCGTCCTAATTTCCGCGATTACGAGTTTTGCAGATGACACACGTTGATTCACGTTGATTCAGTGTCGACGGAACATCGAAGATTCGTTTCTAAGAATTTCAACGATTTCCAAGATTCTTTTAAATTTATTTGCTGCAAGCTCAGGAATAATACACGCGATATCGATTTGTCTCGATATGACGCGCGATGTAAACACATTCGCCGTTCGCTGATCTGATATAGCGATAATACGGATAATAATTTGTGGCGACAGGAAATGGCCAGCACATTAATAACGGCATGTCCGGTATATTCGATGTCTGCGTTATTTTATTGTCGCGGCAAACGTCGGCGATCGAGGTAACCGTTCTTGCAGTGCGTCCATGCCGTCGCGAAAAATATTTATACCGGCGCATCTCGACAACGAAAATAGAACGGGGTAATGTACTCGGAGACACACGCGAGTCGCTCGAATACGCATAATTGATCCGTTTAATAAATTTTCATGCGTTCATTTTAATGCATTCTCGGTGGAATATTGGATTGAAAGAGTAATTACACATAAACGAACGCTCGTGAGAAATCAATTCTTGTTCAGACAACTGATATTTTGAATGGCGTTCCTCGCTGCTAACATGATTTTGATTCAACTATCAATTTTTCATGCATTATTTCTTCTTACGTATATTATAAAATACAGTTTTATGGTTTGACATTATCATATTACTAAATCAGAAATATTTGTATAGTTTTTTTTATGCGTTGTAACATATTTCTGTAAAACTTATTTTATTGCATTATTTTATAACGTATTTCCGAGAAAAAAAAAACATTAATTAAAATACATATTTTATAATAACATAACATGTGTGTAAATATGCAAATAATATCATCTAAATCATTACTAATTTATTGATATATAATATTTTATAAATATATATACTGCGATATATAATTATCAATAAAATCGAGCTCTAAGTCATAATATATAAAACGGATTCGGTATTAATGACAGAAGTTTGACAAGAGCCGAGGGCGAAGCGTGGTGAAAGACAGGAAGGCGTCTTAAATCCGAAGTAATTCATTAGGAGCGCCGCGGTACTTCTGGTTTTGACTACTCGAAGGGTTTTTCTCCCGGAGGCGAACCTACCCCTTATCAGTGTCGTAATCGCCAGCCAGAACAAACCGCAAAGTGTAACGAAGGAGGAGCTTGGTTAGAGAAGCGAGCGACTGACAGAAGACTAGGAGAGGTGGGCGAGGTGAAAGGGAACGAAGGAGAGAAAGAGATAACGTGAGATAGTGGTTTGAGGTGAAAGGGTAGGAGGCAGGACAAGTACGACGGAAAGCTTTCTGTAGCAGATGTAGTACTCGCATCTGAAAACCATCCCCCGAGGGGCTTTTGTTGATTTAATAAACGCCAACCCTTGAGAGCTCACCAGCCCCCGACTACCCATTGTCATACCCTTCCTTCCTCTGCCGCCCCATACTTCCCATCATCTTCTTTTCTTTTTTTTTTTTTCTTTTTAACGTACATTTTCTATCTTTACTCTTGTTTAGTCTTCTTTCGTTTCAGTCGCTCAACACGCTCATTTGTTTCTGGTGCTTTCGGATTATATTACGCGCGAATCAATGTCCGACCACCGGACGGCGGGGATTGGGACGGAAGGGAGAGCGAGAAGAGGGGGAGGAAAAAGAGAATCTGTCTCTTTGTCCCGGCGCAGAGCGCGCATTTACATGATACGCGAAAACATCGAATCACATAACGAAGCGACGACGTCGTGTTCTTGAACACCTTTCAAATTCACGGAATATGCCGATTGGATTACAAAGCGCGGGTATTTTGCCGTATGCGATTTTGTGAACGCGGCTGTAATTACCTCACTCGTTATCCGAACTTCTTTTCACAGCTATACGCTCTCGTTACATCGTATCGCATTCTTTTCCGAGTTCCCTCTTTCCTTTTTTTTTTTTTCATGTCGGACGGCCGTATCGCGTTTCCCCTTCGTTACGATATCGCATTTTTATCGGGACGAGTCTCCCTTTGAATTTTAATATTCCCCGTTACATAATGGAGTCGCGCACTCGACAAATAGAGTCGGAAAATCCTTATCCCTCCAGGATCTAGGAGCAACCAGTGTCAAGTGGTAATTTCCTGTGAAATTATTCAAATGGCACCGCCCTTCTTCGTGAAGCTCCTGCCGCTCGGCGATTGGCACGGAGAGCAAATCACCCGCATTTTCTCGCTCTTCGATTCTGGAGCGAATCAAGAGTCTCGTCCTTCGTGATCCTGGTAAATCTCAAAAGACGGCTATTTACGTGAGAAGTTGAAGAACGATCGTTAATATGCCTCGATCTATTAATGCCATATTCACCATCTTCATATTCCCAAGTAATAATTTGTCAAGTAAATCGCTTCGTGAAAAAATGCAGCCAATGGAATTAAATATTCTTCAAAAATAATATATTTTTTTAAGGTTTAATTAATTTTACGTGAAAATTCTGGAAACACGTGCTAAATAAATGATACAACTTTTGCATTTTAGATCGTTCGCTTCTTTCAGAATTTTAATTTTCGATTACGAATATTATCTATCTTCGTATTTCGAATTGGTTAGATGATTTTTAGTAGACTTCGTCTTATTATCGCTGCTCGACAAATCTCCGTCGCTGATAAGCGTTGGGTAATGAGTACTCACGTTCCATTAATAAATTCTTTCTCGTCGGGCTCTTACGAAAGGGGATTATCCCTTTGGTGGCTACCTCAGCTGCACTCGCGCTATCAACAGTGCTTTCACACACGCGGTTTTCACGAACACGTACACATGTGTACCGGGCGACCACCGTTTGCGTAATGAGCCACGTTCCCGGTTATGCGATCGTCATAATAATGCGTCCTTGCACGGAATAAAATCTGATTAACGAGCTAGTTTGGCGGAAACACGATATTAATTACGATTTAGTGCTACGTAGGTGGAATTTCATTTCTGGAATTGCCCTGGTTATTTGGCGTACGTGCTAGTGTCCCGCTATCTGAAAGGCATACTGATGGTATTCGATATTTCGCCAAAGGTTTCTATGTCGCTTTGTACATTGGAATAGATTACTGACGAAATGTTTCTACCTCACTTTGAAGAACGCTTTTACAAAATTTGTGCACGATAATCATCCACGGCTTCCTGTATCTCTCCAAATCAGCTTTTAAAGACAAAAGAGAATATTAAATTAAAGCTGTTAAATTAGAGGCTGTTTTTCGGTTAAAGTGAAAAAGTTTCAAGATGTATAAAATTATATATATTATAGCAGCAATATAACGATGTTTCCCCAAGATAAGTGATATATCACTCGACTCCGCGTAGCCCTTTAATATAACATCTAATTTATATATCTTAGAACTTTTGTATTTTAACCGAAAAACAGCCTCTAATTTAACAGCTTTAATTTATAAATATTCTCTTTTAAAGAAAAACCTTAACTTAACATTCTCTTTTTCATTGAATTTAATGACAATTAATGAAAATTAGTGGCTAACAATATGAATATAGATATCCGTTATATCATATAATTATATTATGGCTATATTGTTACAATTATTCTATTATATAATATATAGCAACGAATTTAGTGGTTGTAAGATTTGCAAATCTAATTTTGGGCTTAAATTCGCGTATGAATGATTCATAATGCATAATTTCGTTCGGAATAACGGGATCCCATGATTTATGAATGAATGTTTAGGATGCAAAACATAGCTTCACTATAGATAGATAACACGGTTGAACTACTGACTCACTTCGTGAGGATCATTTCGCAGGAGCGATTCATTTCGGCTGTCCGACAACGATAATATCGAATGACCTCTTGGATCCACTACTCTTTGCGGTGTCTGCATGGTAATGTTCAGAAAATCTCTGATAATGTTAAAATGATGCAAAAAATAAGTAAAATTGTGTTTGTTCTTAGATTTATGTGCGGAGCGCATGAAAAAGATTTGTGTTTCAGAGCTACTAATTTCTTTTTGCGGGCATTTATCTTGTCTAACAGTTTTCTGTCCGCAACGCTCGGCGCGGCACAAGGCAAAACATTTCATATGTATCCTCTAATACAATTACAATTATGCATATACCGCGTAACTGTAGTAACAGTAATAATAGCAGTAATGGCGTAATAGTCTCTATCTCGGTTAGCTTAGTGGCATTGTATGTGCCATCTGATGCTATCACACTACGTGCTTTAAAGTGTTACGTTCGATAAGGACGCGTGAAATTCTGCTCACGCATTTCCCTCTCACGACCAGGGATGGGTGTAAATTCTCTTTTATCGCAAACGCAAACGTTGCGCCCTCGTCGTTTGTACGTCGGTCACTGATTGCTGTCGCGGAACTGCAAATGAGATGTACCCACCTGAAAAAGAAGAAAAAAAAAAGCATGGAAATCTCTATTCTATCTTACTCTATTATTCCCTTTGTTGCATCGCGCGCGCATAAAATGGTACAATCTCGCGGAAGATGAGATCGTTCGCAGCCTATACTGCTGTTATCCAGGTCATTTTGTAATTTTACGTTTCTTTTCGTTTGATTATATATATGTATATATGAAACTAGATCATCGTACGCTGCATTTAATTATCCGATTTACAATTAGAAGCCACACTCTCCTTTCGCGCGATTTCACCGCGGGTGGTAAATCCTCGGTTTTTATGGCATCTTCGCCTCTTCCCTCGAACCGCACGATGATTCATCGCGTTAATGTACAAACGGATTAGTGGCACTTTTATAGTTTACGAGCTCGGAAGCACACGAGCCGCTCGTTGCCGTTCGATTAACCGCGTGCCGCGCTGTGTGTACGATACTGCCATGCGTCCGTGTCGCTGCTTTTATCGACGATATGATGCCATACTATGGCAATATAGCCGTTTTATATCCTCAGCACACGGGGCGCATTTTCGTTCTCCGTTTCGAGCCTCTTCCCGTAGCCACTGCTATCGCCACCGCTGAACAAAGGCGATTTCCCGTCAGGATGATAAAGTTCACGCTTTACCGTTAAGATTTACCGCGAATATTGAGTTAAAGGATTCAATGGCGATAACGGGGCACGTATCCTCTGCGTTTAGTCCTTTGGCAATCAGAAGCAGCTCGTTTTTATGCGATATAAACAAATCGTCGAGTTGCATAGAGAACCGTCTTTTTCTTGATGACACAGCCGATCGACCTGGTGTTCTCATGGGATGTTTCGTAAGATTTTCAATATCTCGTCACGTCCCGCAAATACGTTTCGTTTTTCTTGACGCTTCGTCTTCTATTCCTACTGCACGTGGAATTCAGAATATTAAGTCGCATTTTTACATCTCCTTGCGGAGAAGACATATATTTCCAACAGACACTAAAGTAATTCCGAAAGCGTCAAATATTGGAATAAAAATCTGGAATGATTTTTATTCGTCAAAATGATAAAATGAGGAAAGAATATGTAAGTATACGTGTATTGTTCCGATTGGAACTGTACTTTAATTAACTCTCTATTGATAGGGTGGGATTGGATGTGACCCATGATTTCGTTTATTTTACAATGCATATTTTACATTGTACATGTCGAGAGCAACAAATTTAGACAACCTCTTCGTATCAAATTTAAGTAAGCAACAAAGTTTTTACTGATACTTTACTCTTATATCGCCTGCACGCTGAAAAGTTTTTTCGTTATTATTTACACTTATTTCGCAAGTAACAGATTCGAAACTTGAATACTTGGACAGCAACAAATTAGTAACAAATTTCTACTTATTGTTGAGTACAATTTCGTTTTATATATCGTTCCTCTAACTTAAGCACTTTCTTCAGCCGAACATAATTTTTTAAGAAAACTGACAGAACGACAAATTTGTTTTCTTTGGGCAACTTTTTAATAATAAGCAACAAATAAAAATGTATATTAGAATTGATTTTACTCACTTTATTCCGTTATACCTTGTAAGACGTGGTATGCTGAGATTCCAACGATGGATTCCGGCTATATTCGAAAAATATATCATATAGCGTTTTAATGGCACTTCGTTTGATCGATAGTTCATGTGCATCGAGTTGTTTACACGACACACGAGGAGTAGTGAATAAACACACGTAACAATGCCCGAGCTCTCGATCGATGTCGTCTCGCCACGCCGGAAGATGCGGAAACTTCCTCTCCAGCCCCGCAGAGGGGAAAGCATTACGCAGAGATAAATTATGCAAAGTGCACCGATAACTCAACTTCCTCCTCATCGCTGCGGGCGAGTCTCTCTTCGCTTAATATTTCTCTTAAAACTTGTAAATATACTTCCATCGCTTTCTCCAGGCGGCCATTCCCTCGTTCGCTTCTCGAATCTGACTGCGACTCTTTTCGGGACCGACTCGAAAGAGTAATAAGAAAAGCCGAGGGAGACGAAACGGACACGAAGTAACCCGGTGGAAAGGAAGGAAAGCGGTACACGAAAACTCGGAACTTACTCCGCCGTATCTCGGGTTTCTGAGAGTTAACAGAACTCACGTCGCCCGTAACATCCTGTCTTGGGTGAGCACGCCTCGCGAACTTCGTTACCGGTCTCCGAGCAGTATCGTCCCTTTTCCCCTGTTTTCATCGCGAAAGGTCCAACAAAGATCTAACGACGTTGCTCTCCGCTGTAACTGTATAAAGGGTCGCTCTAATTAAGCCTTCCGCGTGAGTAACCGAGATAACCGAGCTCGTGGAGTGAAAAAGGAGAAAGACGGAGAAGCCGCCGTAAGTTCAATACACTACGAGAAGGAAGTTTTGCCAAGATTAATTAATTAAATATTTATAGCGCGGCGGAATAATTCCACCAGGCATCTGTATCTGACTACAATTGCGCGATATGTAATTTTAATACGCAAAGTACATTGTTGTACATTGCAACAGTATATAATTAAATGAACGATATGTAACTGTAAAATTTTAAGTGTCTTGTAAAATGTCAGGGAGAAAGATCCGAGAGACGCGAGATTTATTTTTAAAAAGATCTTCTCGGATGCAGCAACTTCCCAAAAATATCACGAATGATTGGATAAGGTCGCGTCTTTTATCTTTAACCTTTCTTCTAGGACGAAAGTAATTAAAAGTTTTATCGACGATTCATTCCTATCGCTCGCTATCTCCAAAAACAGATTCGCGGATACCATTCGTCGCGTGGTGCAACGGGTGAGAAGATTGCCGGTTAATGTAGCGTTATAAAGCGCCACAATTTTCGTGGCTCGTACAGGAGTACAGAGGTGGTTTCCTTCGAGTATCCTCTTGGAACGGAAAAGAAGAATTCCCTTCCCTCGGGACTCGACGGGATCTTCTCCCGTTTGAGACGTGTTCGGAATATATCTTCGTTCTCGCGCGTAACGCCGAATTTCTTCTCGAAAATCGATTGACGAAATTCCTCGTATGACGGTGGGTTAATATCCGCGGACGAACTTGCTTTTACGCAATTCAGGAAGAATCGAAAATACCAGCGGTTCGTCAGGACGTCGAGGTATCCACGCTGCGTCATCGTGCGTATTACATTTTTTGCACGTTCGTAACGTAAACGTTGTACGATTAAATGTCTTATTGCATGTCCAACGATTCTCTCGAAAAACATGACCAACACGTATTTGATTAATTAAGAAAATGTAATTAATCTTTAATTATCCTTTGAACGAGCAACTCCATTTGGGGTCACCACTTTTTACTTTGTAACCTGTTTGATTTTTATAAAACTTGATTTAGAAGATAACTTGATAATGTTTTATTTGAATCAAAGATTAAAAATAAAAAGTTCAAAATAGCGAATCCAATATGGGGCGAAAGGAAATTTAAAAAAATAATCTGATTATTATATAAAAAGTTTAGAGAATTGTTAATTGCGAAGTAACATCAAGTTTCCAGTTTTATGTTATTTGAAACTTGTGAATGCTACACAAATAGTATTAATTTTCAAACTCTGAGCCCTATGATATTAGATTCTTCTTCGCTGAAAGTTATCCTGTTAAAATTCAACATTTTCAGATATCATTTAAACTAAGCGATACCAAGAATCTTCTTAAAAACTTAGTTTTGTGATATAATCAGATTTTTTTTTTTTAATTGCAATTTTAGAATTCTCTGAGATCAAAGTCGAATTCAGCAAGTCTAAAAATTCCTAAAAAACGAAGATCTTTTTTAAATTTTTTTAGTTTCTTTGTTAGAAAACACTTCTCAAAGATTAAAATTAATATTTTTCGAAAATTAAATTTAGAAAATATTCGATCGATTTCTTGTAAAAAAATATTTTGAAAATTCTGTTTACATATAATTCCTGTTGCGTTTAACATGCTATTAAATATCTCAATTTGTTGTCAGTGTACCGTTTGGTGTTATTCTGAACATTGTAATTCCATCTTCAAGGTATGCACACAAGAAAATAGTATCGCTCATTCAACTTCAAAGTTAGACCTGAAGACTTTAAAGGACTGTTGGGCACGAGCGAGACGTATCATTATTCGTGTCTCGAGTCGCTCTATATATTCACAAAGTTTTATTCGAATTGATGAGTTCGGGTCAGCGACGGTGTTCTCTTGTAAGTTTGCCCCACATTTCGCTTTTGTAGATGGACAGGTTCTGACTTTTATTTGAAACGTGTCGAAGACATGTTTTAAGTACTGGTAAGGTGATTTGAAATGAATATCGATTTGAGCATTAAGGTTTATGGCAAGAGATAGGAGATTTAGGTTTTCGAGAAGCAACAAAAATTTAATGTGCGCGATTCCTGCTGGAGCAGACAGTCTTCCCTCGAGTATATATATTTTACAGTTGTCTGAAATGTACGGAATAAAACAAAGATTGCCGTCGGATGCAAAGGAGTGAGAAGGGAGAGGCGTGGGTGTCCTGCATTTGCATGAGAATTGAGTTCCTAGTGTGTGTCGCGGATGCGAAATATTTTTCTGCTATATTCTCACAGAACGTACACAGTGTCCTGCAAGAAACTCCCCGTGATTCTTCCTCTTTGTGTGTGTGTGTGTGTGTGTGTGTGTGTGTGTGTGTGTGTGTGTGTGTGTGTGTGTGTGTGTGTGTGTGTGTGTGTGTGTGTGTGTGTGTGTGTGTGTGTGTGTGTGTGTGTGTGTGTGTGTGTGTGTGTGTGTGTGTGTGTGTGTGTGTGTGTGTGTGTGTGTGTGTGTGTGTGTGTGTGTGTGTGTGTGTGTGTGTGTGTATATATATATATATATACGGGCTTTCATAGAATTCTGGAAGGAATTTTCGTCAGAGCGAAAGTTTCGATGGTATTAACGCGACAGCGTTATCAAGGCTTCCTGATACTAATTAATCCTCACGCGGCGTATTAAATTGTTGGAGCAGCTAACGGAGTTAATGCACATACTTTATACATTGTCAGTGATTAAAGAAGAAGACGATGAGATCTCGCAGACGTCCATAAAGCGCGCCATGGCGCGTCGCTCGTTCGGCGAGCATGAAGACTTCGGCGAACGGAGGCAAGTTAACTCGTATAAACTTTCGCGAAAGTTAACTCTAGCTATAATTTTGTCGTTCATCCTATCTACGTGGAACTTTTAAAGTAATCCATTGTTACATCTCACCTAGACAAAACTCGTTAACACGACCAACAGTCACGACTTTTCCTTAACGTTCACGTGGCAGTCTCACTTTCTATCTAAGTCGCGACTTTTTGTACTCCGTTAAAAAATAAAAATACAATAGTCGATAATCGATTCTCCGTTCCCTACTTTTTTAGCAGATAAATGTGCCTCAATTAATGTAATGACGTAAAAATTCTAAATTTTCTATTTGAAAAGTGTGCTAGCCGTTAATTAACAAAGACTGATTACAATTTAAATCAAATAAAAATTGCTCGATAAATATTAAAACTTTATATCTTATAATAATTTAATTAATGGAATAACATTAAAGATCCGACTGTTTTTATTTGTTATACAAATGTACACGCCATGTTAACGCTCATTACGCCCAGAAGGAAAGAACAAGCGTTTTGGATCGCGTCATTAATTTTAATAACATAGAGCGTGAGGATTGGCGTACACGAGACGACAACAACGACGTCAAGGAGGTCACGTAGGAAAGGAAAAATTGCGATCCGTTCCTCTTTATGCGATTACATCCGACATCTTCCTCTTAATGCAGGTACATGGTTCTACTCGCGAAATACCGTTAACTATGTGGAAATTAAGGCATGAGCGTACTTCCTTCATCGCCATTACTCACAATGCCATTTCAACCACGTCTCTTAAAAGCGGAAAACTCGAGAAAAATTTTTAACGCGAGCAAACAACATGGAGCCATAACTCCCCTTCTCATTTCCGCATTTCGAGTTAAATTCAACGCGGGCGATAGTATAAAATATGAAGTAAAAGCATACGGATACGCGTATATGAGCTATATTAATTAAAAATTCGAGGATTTGATAAGAGCTATTAGTAAATTCGATTATCTTCATGAAAGTTAATTTTAAATGGTTGGAATTGATTAGTAATACCGTTAAACATTAATGAAAAAGCAACAACGGAACAATGGATACATTCAATAACTTATGCATTCGTTATTGGTCAATCCGATTATTTCTGCCATTGCTGCGATATTTTAACATAATAACATGGCGATATATATTTTAACATGTAACGTATTATAATAAATAAATCTGTCTCCAAGAGCAATTGTTGCGTGTAATTTATTAATTTATATGATTAATTTAGATGTTTGCTGACGAAAATCGATTTATGTCCACTGTTATTTTTCGTCAAGTTGCGGATTATTAATATATATAATTAATATTAAATATAGAATATGATATTTCAAAAATTTTTGAACGCATTTTATTTATTCTAGATAACTTGCAGATGATATTCTAACGTGAGAAACTATATTAATACCCTGAATCAATAAAATGTGCATAAATTATAATCTAATCTCTAGTCCAAATAATGTCATCGATAATTTATTTTCCTTTCTTTCATTATAAAATAAATAGAAAATTTTTAAAAATTTTATTATGATGATTCCTACCATTCGTGACTATTTTATCTCATGTCGAATAATAAACTTCTTAGAAGTCCATAAAAACGACTATTATGATAACAACTTTGAGTAACGATTCATTTAATAGCAACTCGCGCGTGACGGCGATAAAATTGTTTACGCAAACAACCGTCGTAAAACCAGTGATTTAATACATTTGCGGTTATCCGTAACCAGTTAATAACGCGATCCGTTTTCGGCACGCGGCGAATTTCCGTAGTGGCAACGGGGCGACAGCGACGGGCATAACTTGAGTGTAGTCGCAAGGGGTAAACTGCATAGTTAGTCATGCAGATTAGACGTTCGCGTAGTCGCGCAGTCGTGTTCCAGAAGCCGGCTTTCCTCTCCCTCTCCTTCTCCCACTCCCTCCCCCCTTCTCTCTCTCATACTCGTAGCTACCCCAAGCCATTTTCCAACCGCTCCGCGTATCTCCCGTTGCAACCACCCCCGAGCATCCCCATTGCAGAGAGTGCCGTTAGGACGCCGCTAATAATAGCGATGAATTGTTGATGACGTCGCTGTACTCTGTATTTATGTACCGAGCGCGTCCCAACTCCCAGACGCGCACTATAGAGTGGTCGTTCTCTATCATTCTCACCCACGTTGACGGTCACGTGCGGGAGAACCGCTATCCGCATCCATCCTTCTCGATCCCCCGCGACATCACCCCCTGCACGAAATACGCAATGAACAGGCCGATGCTCTATTACGGCGAATTCACCCACGAAATTTGCGTATCTACCACTCCCTCCTTCACCCCTCCGACATTAACTCTGTGAAGTCCCTTCATAGAGGGTACGTTTTCGACCCCGAGGCTAACACGCCGAAAAATCGTGCCCTGACTGAAAACGAGCGCGTTTAGGGACAATGGAATTTCACAAGAGACGAGCACGGAAACCACGCACGTGTCGCGAGCAAACAATTCATTTTAAATTCCGACGCAGTCGATGAATATAGTAAATGTAAAATTGAACTAGAAGGGAGGAGGTGAACAAGGTGTTGTGCTTGAATTACAGTTTAATGACCCTTCTTAGGCTGTGTTCCAAAATTTGCTGTCATTATTAAAAATCTATAGTGCACGTAAATAACATAAACTATAGATTTTTAATATTGGCAGTAAATTTTACTGCTTTAGTGTAGGAACACAGCTTTAGTGTTTTTTTTTTCACGACATTCAGTATGTAGGAAGTTCGAAAAACAAAAAGATTCGTCATGTAAATTTTGTATAAAACCAAAAATATTACTTTTATATAATTTTAGTTATATGTGTGCATAAATATAACGCATTCGATGATCATAGAAATTATTTACTTGAAATTAAGGCCAACTTAGAAAAAGCTCAATCATCAGTGAAAAAATACGAATATTCAGCAAATTAATAGCAAGCGAAATTTTAACCACGATACGGAACCTTTTTCACGTTTCGCGCACAACGTGCATCGTGCTTTTATATGCGAACGCTAAATTAGTACTTGTTTGTGTTTCGTTTATAGACGAGGAAATTATAACGCTCGTGCATCGACGTGAAAGAAACGAACGTCTAGCTCTCTTCTGCATGTTCACGAATATGTAGGGATAATTAAAAAAATTTCCCGGGTACATGAATCTGACGCATGAATAGTGAAAAGCATTGCGTGCAAATGCTAGCTCCTAGATTGCTATACAGTCTTCATTACGGTGGATTCATCCACGGCTTTTGAGATAAAAAAAAAGGGAACAAATCGCTTTAGTAAAAATATATGCGCGCAAAAAAGGAACATAAGGCTCGGCAAAAATATCAATGTACCACTGCGTTTCACTTTTAACCTAATTAAATCGACGATTGCTAGAAAGAAACTCGCGAGATCCGAACGTTTGTATAGGAAGTACAAACGTGAAGAAAAATTTCAAATGCTGCCACGAGCAAACGATATAATGATGCTCTTATGTTCTTTAATTTTTATTCTACGGAAAAATGCCTTACCTTCACCGGGGAGAGATTTTAAATTATAACAAGGTACGCTGCGAAAGAATGAGTGAGCATAAGAGAGGTGTAGCAAAGAGAGCGGTTGAGTGTATCGATATTTAAAAATATAGAGAGCAGGATTTAATAAAAATAATTCGAAACGTTAATAATAGAACTCGATCCTTTGTGAGAATATCCGACGATTTTTGTTAAACTGCAGTAGAATTTCTACGTTAGTTTCACATATAAGTAAATTCCAATTGAAAATTTAATTAAGATTGACTAAAAATGAAATATAATGTTTGGCTTCAGTACGTTTGGACACCATTTTTTAATTCGAGATACTAGTAGCAGCACCACTGCCGCGAAACGACAGATGCATGGCATACATTATCCATTTCATATCAAGATTTTCACGGGATTTCTGGCAATCCTCAACACCTTCCCATTGTTGCTTTCTCCATTGTATTCGTAACATCCGAGAAAAGCCGATACCTGAGTATTGACTCAAACAATAAAATCTTTACAAATATCTTCCCGTTTTAATACATGCTCTTTTTTAATTTTCGATAACACAATCACCATTCGACGATACCTTATAATCATAGTTATCCGTTAATTTCTGAAATTATTAAATTTATTCTTCAAAGATAACTAAGCACGGAAAGAATAATTTTGCTGAAGTATTTAAAAATTCATTTAAATACATATTTGAAAATAACTTTGCTTGGACCGTCAAAATAATTATTTAAGATTTATTACGCTGAAGCTAATTACTAGAATGTCAAAATTTTTTTGCAGCATTGCTCAGCATGCTTAAGTTTTCTACATAATTATTTAGGTGCTTCAGTGGATTCTATCTTGGAGCGTGTAATAAATAACGATATCTACCTATCTATCTATCTAATTATTTTCATGATCCAACAAAATTATTTTCAGATCTGTATCCAGTTAAATTTTTAAATACCTCGTTAAAATCCGTCTTTCCGTGAGAATATAATAGAATAACTGCTTTCATTAACCAAATATTACTGATGTTAAGATAATAATTAATTTCTAATGATTAAGGCAAATTTATATTTAATATATTCAATAATGAAAACAGTTGGCTATCGCAAAATGTTAATGAGATTAATACATGCTCTAACTAGGTTCTATCTTTGCAAATCAAAGTGTTCATCTGTGATTTATGCTTGCAAATCAGCTTACGCGTCACTCGTCATCGTCGTCGACGTCATCATCTCCGAGCTGCTCGTCATAGATAATACAAACGATACTCAACTCTGTATCGTCCCGAGATTGCAGTTAATGCACCAGTAACTCTCAAAGATACCAATCACATCTCTTACAAATGTTTATTTCTTGTGCTGTCGTTTATGATCTGCTCTGGAAATATGATACTCGACAAGATTCATCCAATTACGTAAACTGAGAGATGCGGCGGTTCTCGTCCTATTTTACCGGCAGTCTTTGACAGCTCCTTTCAGTAATTAAGGGTCTCTCTCTCTTCTGCGTGGAACGAAGCGCAGCCAGGTGTATCTACGAAACTCAAGTGGCTAACGATATTTATTTAGTAAGCCTGCGAGATTTATGCGTCTCATTTAGATTTTATCACACACACACACACACACACACACACACACACACACACACGCGCGCGCGCGCGCGCGCGCGCATATCGTTATGTATTCTTATTTCTAATATTTAATAATAATAATAATTAAAATCAGACACTATTTTATTATTAGAAAAATATCTGCAATCATATTTAGAAAATTATATTTAGAAAAATAAATATTGCGAGGAACTGATGAAAATTATTGTCGCATGCATTGTCGCATTTTCATTTCTACGAAGTAAAGAATTCGCTCCCACGAGAGACATTATCAAGCGCAACGCAACAACGGTAAAAACGTAATAAATACCCAGTCAAAAACAGCGCGGACCCGTTTTCTGTTTATGAGGAAACTTGTCCAATAAAACGGAAACGAGTCTGTACCGTGGAGACTACCATCGCAATGCCGCTATGGTGTGAGATAGAAGAAGGTGTAAGGCGATAGAGAGGTCGAGTGCCATTATGAGATGAAATTTTACTGTGCAAGTCACGCCGAGAATGCAAACTGTACGACCGCGGGGCAGGCACGAAGTTTCGCGAACGGCAAACGACGGAGGGGATCCGGTTTCTTCTTCGACGGGGGTTGCGCGTAAATTTGTAAAACGGCAGCCAGGGCCGCCCCTATATGGCCTGGGTTTTAGTCCCGACGGGTGCGGAATGTCTGGCGTCGACCGGCGAAGCTTTTCGTACGAGACTACGAACCCGGTCACGATTGTAATACAAAGCTACAGACCGGCCGGAAGTTCAATTCTTCGATCGTACGTGCGCGCGCAGAAAATTATACGGAATGAATGCCGAGCGGAATGAAATTATTGTTCCCTCCCCTCCCTCCTACGAGGAATGGGAATCCCGGGTATGTTAGACGTCGGGTAAAACATCGTTTTGAAATCTCGGGGGTGCACGATCCAGCGGTTTCTGGACGATTCGTTCCAGCGAATTCCTTGGATTTCCCGCATAAATTCTCAACCCTTCTTCCACCGCGCCGCGGCAAGCGAGGAAAAGTGCACGCGGCAAATAGGACAAACTGCGAAAACGAAAAATGATCCGATGCTCGAATACGGAACAGAAAAGAATACATGTTTCATGTGTTGATAGTAAAAAAAAACAATAAAGGAAACAAAATAGGAAAACGGTTCTTCCTACGAAAAATGCGATGGATGACATAAATATGAAATATTACAAGCTATTGCAATTTATATGTTGAAAATAATCAATTTTGGTTGATGCATTGCATTTTCGAAAATAATTTTTGCATATGGTGCATATGAGTAACATAAAATATGCGATTACTTTCTCTAGATAATCGATTTTGATAACATTGTAATAAACAATAGGCAATATCATTTTAATCTCATTAATCTCGCAATGTAATTTGCCGACCTTGCGCTGGTTATTTTCAAATAATTTTATGAATGAGAAATTAATTGTTTAAGAGATTATCGGTCAATGGAAAACCGATTTTATATTATCTGAACAAATTATCTCACATATTTCGTATACGCTACACGAATAATACAATTTTCCGATTACGTCCCATCAATAAATTGATAGTGATACAATATCTATAAATTCGAATCTAATTAAATATTTAAATATCTATGTATATCATGGTGTATGTATACTTATAAGATTATTATGACGTGCTTTCTTCTTCCCATATTTTAATAGCATTGTTTGTAAAGCAAGTGGCGATTCCGATGTTAACCATCCATCTTCACCTTCGCTTACGCGAATCTGCTCTTAATCATGGGCTAATGCAAAGTTATCTCGGTTACAAGTCGACTGGTTAGCATACGGGATGGACCGTATGTTGTCAAGCTGTCCCGAGACCGGGAACGTATGGTAAAGAGACGTACGGAAGGTGCTGGAGAACGATGGTGGTGGAAGCGATGGGGGTAGCTCCACAGAGGGTCGTTAAGAAAGTCGTTAGATCCGAAGGTGGTGGTGTAGGCGAGTAGAATCCGGGAAATTTAAATTCGGCTCGTCTCGCCGAGTGAGAAAGGACGATAGGAAGGAACGAGAAGGCGACGGAATGGACCGACCGCCGCGCGAAGCTGTGTCCCCGAAGGAATTATAAACAAATGGTCTCGCTCCTGATCGCAGCAGCAGCGGCGGCAGCAACCCCTGGCTGCGCCAACTCCGCTCCGCTCCAACTCTCTCTCTCTCTCTCTCTCTCTCTCTCTCTCGCCATCGTATAACGATGCGTTATTCGCGCGGTTACGACGTACTTGCGAACTCGCCATATCCGGGACACGCCATCCCAGGTATCGCAACCTTATGCTGGCGTCGACGCCTCTGCAGTTTCGCTGCCGTTGCAACTGCATAATTTCTACAACTGCGACGCCGGATGTACTGTAAGAATTACCGGGGTTGCTGTCGTATCTTCAGAAATCTCACGTACGTGTACGATCATGGCGAATGTTGTCGAAAATTTTATGAGCGAGAAAATACGTATTTCTCAAAGGTATACAATATTTAACAGGGTGATTTCTTACCTCAATATTTCTAATTTTTCTTAATAATTTCGTGAATAATCTCAAGATTTTGGTATCCCTGTAATGTACATTAAATCGCAAAGCGAATGAATTATTGGGTTTTCAAATATTTGAAATTCGTCGAGACTGGCGAGCATTAGCCTTTTAGAATCTTCGGATCATCGGATCTCTGAATTTCCGATTAGACAAATTTCCTCAATCTTGCAAGAGAAATCTCCTCATGAATTCGATGAGACTTGATTTTTCAATAATTAAGGAGCTGTTGGAAATTTGTGTAACGAGAAAATGCAAATTTCGCGGATGACCGAAGAGGAGCGGCTTGAGGAATAATATGCTTTCCGTGCGCAGTGACTGAATTTATTCGCCAAGTTCATAAACCTTGTATTTGCCATCATGACTGATCCAAGGGATGTCCAACATTATCAATCTCGGTGATGCAAAATCAACTTTGGGGTTCCACATTGTGTTGTTCTAGTTCGAGGATACACTCGAAATCTCGTTTATTTTCTCGAAAATTACATTTCACGGGAGAGATGATTTAAATTCAGTCCTGGTAACGACAAAGAGAGAGGGGGGAGGGGCTATTCTTCCTGTTATCGTTATAGTTAAGAGATAATGCTTAATCGATGACAGTAGAGAGGATACATGGAGATACAGCAGCTACTCTAAGAGAAACATCGAGAAGAGGAGGAGGAGGAGGAGGAGAAAGAGAAGCAAGGGAACGGAAGACGTTCGGCGGTGGTGTTGCATCCCTTGATGCATGTAACCAATTTCGAACCGCACGCGCCGTAACCATATCTGTACGCAGCCATGTAGATGCGCGTAGACGGTAGACTGCGTGTGCATCGTCTACGTATTAATCCTAGCCGTATATGCACGTCTCCGCCGTGCTGTAGTCCAAGCGATATAGACGACGGAGTTTGCTCGTCTCGTAACATCAGCCCGAATATCGCCGCGTGGTTTCAGCTTATACGATTTATATTACAGAAACATGCTAATACTATTAAAGTTTAATTAGAGCCATGTGCGTAAATTAATTTTGCACCTAATCTCTGTCGATAGCGTCTGGTCGTAAGTACGAATGCAAGCATAGTTTAATTACGATAACGGGACGTCCGGCAACGAGACTGACGTCTTCCAGACATTTTCCATCAAAGATAGATCATCATTGCCCATCGTGAATTTTTCGCGGTTGACCGCGCGAAACTGACTGTGCGCAATAAGATTCGTTCGGGTGAACTGCATTAAAGGCAATCCCGCGTCGCTTATGCCGTGTAGCAATTCAATCTTCTTTACAACGTTATATCCGGAAAATTACCCCCTAAGAGTTATATCTGCTGCCAAGTCTCTCGTATCAAACCTTGGCTCTTCCCGGTCCAAACAACCGGCGGACTAAACCGCCCCATTCTGCAAACGCTGTATTATATTACGTCGCCAACAGTTGCAACGTGGTTATTGTATAACTGCGCGCAATTCCGCGATGCGTGTTAATACGTTTGCCGCGCCGTTTCTGCTTGTCGCTGAATTGCGACCATCTTGCCGCGATGATCCCGTAGACGCACAACTGTCGCTGATAAATAAAAGCCTCGTATCTCTACTGTGATATTAAACAGACAAAAATATTCACAGTGTAGGAATGCTTAATATAATTTCAGTTGTTTAAATATTATCAATTAGATTAATATATCCAATAATTTTTTGATTTACTAATTATACGATGACTTTACTAATTATAAGCGCTACGTAAGGATATTCTCTATTTTTTACAGCCATACTATTACATTAAACTAATGAAAAAAAAAATCGTAAACAATATTCAATTAGAAATGATTGAAGAGATCATGCTCGGTTAAGCCGAATCTTAATAATATTTGTATAAATTTTTACAATGTCCAGTTTAAACATATTCCATAATTTCTCCCTGCAATCCGAAGTCCACTTACACTCTAATTCCCAATTCCCGCCCTCTCACGATGCCATCGACATCGGTATTATCGTCCTTGAGTTGGACTCGCTGCTGCATTCACTGGGTCGAGTGCTCTTTCTCGAGAGACAGAGAGAGAATCTCGTTTATATATAATAAGCGCGGAATGGATAACTGTGCCTCCACGTAGGCTGCACTTAACTACTGCCTTCATTCTCCTTCCGGGCTGAGTGAAGAGGGTAGCGCCGGCGAAAGAAAAGCTGGAGTGGCTCTCCGAAAATGAGCCCTCTCCTCAGATGGATCATAAGTTCCTTGTTCGCGTTTAAGATCTAAGACAACTTATTATTAGCAAAGCTGTCATAAAGATGTGATTATCCAATCAGATACTTGAATTCATTTTTTTCATTGTTAAAGCACAACCTGTAAAACGCTTTACGTTGGACATGAGTAAACTGGCTCTCCTTGGAAATCCAATGTATAAAAGAATGTAAATAGCGTTATGATAATATGATCGATTGCGAAAACAGATATAGGGGATGATAAAACTGATGGAGAGTAATCGACGAGGATAAAAAAATGTTGTAATGATATAGCGGAATATAGAGAAAGATTGTGGACACTGCGGTCGTGAAGAATGGATAATGGAAGAAAATAAAGAAGAGAGAGTCTCTGCGAATGTGAAATCGATAGAGGCGAAGTCTATTAGTGATAGACGAGGTTGGATTGGAGGATACTTAAACTAGCGCTTCCGTTATAAGATTAAATAAAATAAACTCGTGGAGTGCAGCGATTTAAAATCGATGAAGTGTATAATATTTATTACGTTCCTGTCTAAGAGTGTCGCAATTTACAGGCAAAATCGTAAGTGCGCTTTCATCGATTCATTGGTGTACTAAATCTTTTGTTCGTGCCGTTGAAAGGGCTGGAACGAATTCTTATTGTGATCGCACGACGCAAATCACCGACGATTTATTTTTTTTCCTTCTTCCTTTTTCCCTCTTTTACATTGACGAGCACAGAAGAATACTGGCAAACTGCATCGACGAGTCCCATATCATCGAGCTTTTCGCAACTGCGCGTCCCAACATGTTCCTATTCATCCGACTGCCCTAGTTTTTGCTCCGAATAGAAATAGTGAACATCACGACGTATGGCCAACATTGTCGCAAGCCGTACGCGATAATTCTTTTTAAGTGCTGACAATATATTCAGATTACATTTTCGTTTTACGTATAAACGTAAACAAAACTTACATTTGATATATTTTATTATTTCTCCTTTATATTTTATTCAATTGGGCAATTTTACATAGTATAATATGTAATTTTTACATAGTATAACATGTAGGTTGCATGTGACAGAAGTTATTTAACCTGTTGCAAATTTAAATAAAGAATAGCTTAAAAACAAGAAATTTAGAAATCGATATATACACATGATAATATAAATAAATAAAATATCTCTTTGGTGCCACGTAACTGGAATCTGATTTAATACAATAATTATTTAATTACAATAGATGAGATATATATTAATCTATATATATTAAACCTATATGTTATTGATTTAATTGAATGAAAATGAAATAAAGAGCGATACTTTGCAAATTGATATAACAAACTGTACTCTAAAATGACGGGATCGATTACAGTACCAACCAAAAGGATCCAGCTGATATTTCGGAAACCATTATGGGATGTTTGGAGTTCATGCTCCATTTAATGTTTGTCTCTCCTGCTCATCTTTATACCCCTGAGACGTGTCGGTACGTATGTGCGTTGACGCGTAAATATGTATGTATGTGTGTGTGTGTGTGTGTGTGTGTGTGTGTGTGTATGTGTGATATCGCTTCATGCGTGAGTCTTGCATGTATACATCTATGCGTGTGCGTGTTAATGGTCCTATAAAAACGACGGACACGAGAAGTGTTTCGTCTTGATGGCTTGCTTAGGTTTTCTAGGCTGAGATGTGTACGATGTGTGGAATACATAAGTTTTCGAAGGGACGGATATGACTGTTCAAAATCAGCGGAAAGTAGCGGGAACCTTGCGGCATATAAAACGCATGTATGGAAAAGAAAGTTCTGAAAAAGAAAAAAAAAATCATCATCCCTTCAGGTTATTTCCGTTTAATTCTGCCTTAATGGGGGAATTTAATCTGCGGCTAAATTGGCAAACTATTTAACATTGTGCGTTAAATAGTTTAGAAAATGGAAAAATTCAAGTTATGCGAACAAGAGCACCTCATTTTCTAGTTAATGCGCGTATTTAACTTTTTTAATAAAGTTCCATTAGAGATACAAACGAAGAAAAACTTCCAAAAATCTCCATTAGAGACGTTATCAATTTAGATATTTACCACCGTAAATGAATTGGTGAATTAATAAAAAAGAGATATGAAAATGATATTACCACATACATAAACACACACACACACACACACACACACACACACACACACACACACAGAGAGAGAGAGAGAGAGAGAGAGAGAGAGAGAGAGAGAGAAAGTATACTATTACATATTCGCGATTTTATCGTGACATCTTTCTGTAAAATGTCAAATCTATTATGTATATACGTTCCTTTTCTGAAATTTGATTCCGAATTTCGTTAATACAATTATTTAATATTAAAAAAAGAACAAAAAAATAATTGTTCTTTTTTAAGCTCGAGATTATTAGCCACGTTATTATTTTTAAGAAATAGAAAAATAATTTCCGCTGTGAATTAAATCGCTACTCAGATGACAGAGAATTAATATCGTGACGGAAAATAAAATGAATCGAGGCGAAAATAAAGCGAACAAAGGAGCATAGTGGCTGAAATCCACACGAGGTATACGGGAAAATGTGCCGCGATCAGAAGCGTGTTACGCGAAGAGTCATTATAAATTTAATTTTGATCGATTCCATACAGATATTGCTAATAAAAATACTATACCTTGCCATGCCAACGTCCATCATCAATTTTCCATCTGATTTTCATTATGCGTGACACGTGTCGCAATTATTGTTTTACAAATTCCTAAAATAATCAAGATTCCTTTTCTATATTTCACGTTCCATATAAAAATATAATCGTCTCTATCATATATTCCCAGCATTACGTCGCGATGGAATAAAAGAAGAATTTTTTATTTTTTTAATGTAAAAATTTTCAGAGATCTAGATGGCAACAAAATTAAAAGTTGAGTAAAGGTAAAGAACATTAAGTAATTTTTCTACCAAGAAATACATATAAAATAGTTACACAAATGATGTCATTGAAAATAGTCACACAAATTTCATTTGCAATAAATATAATTTCCAAGCATTAACATTATATTAACGATTTAGTACCTAGCAATGAGCAGTCTGCTTGAAGAAAACATGTCGGGACAAAAAGGAACGCGGCTGTCGACCGCGAGCTTCGCAAGCAGCTTGAAGAAAATAAAATGTAGAGGTCATTCTACTTAAAGAAACGTTAAAAGATCTCTCGGGAAAAGAGAGAGAGAGAGAGAGGGGGGGGAGGGAGAAAGAAGGGGATAGTCATTGTACGTTCAAGGTGCTTTCCGTCGCGAAGACGTATATCGTTCTCTTTAAACTTCTTCGCCTTTTCGATGCATTCCTTTTTTTCCCATTGATCCTCTCCATTCCTTCGACCCGGATGCGATGAGACTTTCAACGACGACGACAACAACAGCGACGAAGACGATAACCACGCTTCGGGCGAACTCGACCTCTCGTGCCGAAAAAGCGGCGGGATTTCGTTTCCTGACCATAGCTATACAAACGACGGTTGCTTGAAGTCGGGGATGAAAGAAGTAAAGAAGAATACGTATACACCTACGCGCGTATCAGCATGGGAATAACGTATAGTATTATTTCCCTCGATATTATCGCCGATATCGGAATCGTTTTTTACTGATCTAAAGAAAACGCAACGCGATATATTGCAAAAAATATTGCAGCGCGCACGGATTGATTTAATAACGACGGGACATTTGGATTCGTTTAAAAATTTTGCAAATGTCACGGAAATGATACTCGTTTATTCACGTCCTAGGGTATATACTAGGATTGTCTGCCTCGGCTACATAAAAAATTTTATAATGGTTGCACACCATGATTTCCGCGTATTTGCTCGTACACCGCAACGGCGCGGGCGTGCAGTCACCCATAACGCCATTGTTACCCCCGGCTGGTCTCCGACTGGAAATTTCAGTTTATGAAATTGGATCAGAGGGTTGAAAGCCGGATGCATAAATTTTCATTTTAATAATGGCGCCCCGGAGTTACTCCGGATATAAATTCGTTAAGGCTTCTGCAGGAAAAATAGCGAACAGGAGAGGGGGAGGGGGGGAGACGATGCGCAAAAGCGGAAGCGATTTCGTGCCGCGTAATCTACGAGTTTATGTTTGCCGAAATTATTCGTGTTCCCTTGAAGAGGACCACTTCCTTCCGCGGGAAAGAAGGGCTCCGTAAACAGTAGGTAAACTCGGAATCTCGATTCCCCTGTTTATTCTTCGATTTGAATCCGCTTTCTGATCCTCTCATCCGCCTACCTAATACCCTGCAGAATCAGTCGCTCTTGAACCTCCCCCGCATGTCAAATATAGTCGAATCCAAGGACTGAAAGTCTTTTTCTTGAAAATAAACTAGCAATTGCAGCTTCAACGTTTGCGTGTTAAAACAGTTTCAAAATGTCGAGATGTATCATCTGTAGATTTACTCAGATTTACGGGATACGTTATCTTCTTTGCGCAGATTAATTCTTAGACCGAGATGTGATTCACACAATCGGGATCTCCTCTCTTTGTCATCTCTCATGTAAAACTTATTAAAAGTTTTAACATAAAATTCGTAATTAACGGCCATATCACAAAGTCCGAAATTAAAGTTTGCGTTACACATCATACCTTATCTGACCACAGCATTTTTTTTCTTGTTGTTCGACATTTGAGGCCGATCTCAAGCAAACACACCTAGCTCATTTTTTTTCAAAATGTACAAATCGCAAACGCAAGCCAACATTTGCAGAAGTGCATGGATTACTATCCCTATCGTGATATCCCATTCGTTCTTTGCTTTCCTTACTCTTTGTCCCGCACAATCCGCAAGCTTTACGATGAAAGCCTGGGGATTGACACGATGCTAAGAAGAAAAAGCACGAAAATCCGGACAAACACGTACGAAATACAGTATATATTTCCGGTATTTCTTTCTTCAATACAGCGATGGATTAAAGTATTCGAAGGTCCCGGGGGTGCAAATCGTCAACCGAATTTAATCAGCAGATATGAGTTTTAATTAAACAAACTCTTGTTACGGTTAAAAAGAACCTATTGAAATTAAAATATAATATAAAAAAACAATTTTATTCATAATATTATTTACGTTAATAACATCGAGTTCTTACTAATGTTTTAACAACTAATAAATTTTAAGATCCAAGATGAGCTTTCTTGTAAAGACTGAATTCTTTCGCTTTATTTACAATTGTTATTCGATCTTATTGTTTTTCAAGAATATTTCCTGACAAGAATATTTCCGAATCGGATTACGTAAATGTATTTGAATCGACCGAACCTTCTATCAGGATATAGATATCCCTCCGGTCGATTTGTCTCTTTACCGCCTATTAATTTATTCCTCTTTTCTCTCTCGTTTCCTCTTCTTCATTTTCGATTATCATTTAAGAGCTTCATTATATTTGCGATTGCCTTCCATAACGTTGGTTGAAATCGATCGCAAGTACAAAGACGAATTAGCTGATTCGAAATACGAGAAATTACGAACAATCTACGAGAATAAAGGTGAATGAACTATCCCACGTCCATTTTACTATGTCTCGTTCATGTTCTCGCACTCTTTCACTCTTTGGTATTTTTTTTTCTCCACTCGACCCTTTTCTCTTGCTCTCCTCCTCGCCACGTTTCGTCGCGCAGTCCCTTTACGAACTGCATATCAAATATGTACGATCCTGCTGCCTGCAGCACCGTCTAGCCCGCCAAATTGGATTTCCCAAAAAATGGCCACGAACCGCTTTCCCCTCGCTCTGCACGTTCTCGTATATTCAAGTGCATTAACGCGATATTAGAGTAATTGATTACTCGATGCGGCGATCCATCGTAATTAATGCTAACGATGCCCCTTTATTATTTAACTGCCATTCAAGTATTAATACTAAAAGCGGAAAAATTAATGTATGGAATAACATATTCAATACAACAGTCTGAAGTTACATCATATCTTTTTAAGCATACATGAATAATAATAAATCCTCTTTTCATTCCTGCATTAGAACTTTCTCGTTTTCGCCAAGTATCAAACATATATCTATTTCGCTTCAAGTTCCAAAAGTATACACTAGTTCAGCTACAGAAAGCAGATTTAAAAGAAATAATGGATAGAAAGAAAGATACAACTACATATCGTTGATTGTGTATGTACAATATATCTAGGGAAATAATTGCCAAAGATTAATTAATCTGCAAGTAGAATTAATTTTCTATACACATACCGTCTTTTGAAATGCACGTTGATAGTTAACTCGCTCGATGCAAATGCATCAAATGAACACAAGTCAAGTGAGCACAGTTGCGACAAAATGACACGCTGAGTGCATTCGATGCAGCGAGTGAATTAATGCATTCAAGTGTGCTTCGCGCGCGAAAGCATTCCATGTCGCATTGCGACTACGCGACACATTGTTTTGCACATTTTGCAACAATCGTCGCGCACGACATTTCAACGGTATGTCACTCTAGTGTTTAATCAATCGTACGTAAAATATGTCATTTCTGAGAAATGTTAGATTCTCGCGGAAATAATGTCAATTTTTGGAATATGTAAGGCAAAGAAATGTGGACCAGATTTCACATACAATGTAGAGTCCCAACGACTTCTTAATTTTAATTACAGTTGTTTTTTTAACTCGAAGTTGATATATATTTATTAACAGCTGTCACATCAACTTAATATTTAATATTGATTCGGAGAAGAAAAAAGAGAAAGATAGAGAAAGAGAGGGAGCTTTTTATAAGTATGTTCAAATAACCATTCGCTGATAATTTTTTTATTAATCAACCGGGACATTTTCGGAAAGTTCCCAACAGCCGAAAATAGAAAACAAAACAGCTTTGACAAATTTCATTTTTGAAAGTGCGCAGGATTTATTTCTGTAGCTTTTACAATTGTTTTTGGACAAACAAACATGGGAGTGCATGACTATCGCTAGACGCCAAATCAATATGGAAAAACGTTTTACCTACCGGACGAATATTTATCGGTGCGCATGTCACTAAATTCGCGCATAAATTGCAAAGTACACAAATCGGGCGCAATTTTTCTTGTCGCACGTCACGCGAAATAATTGCGTGAGTGCCTGCGACCATTTACCGTTAGAAAAGAACAGCGCAGCAAAGTTCTTTGTGCAAAAAGGTACGTTCAATTTACTTGGTCGATCGAAGCGCGCCGATGATTTATCGTTGAAATTTTATTGAAATGGACTCGATAGCATAGTCGAAATTTACGGTGCGCTCAGCGTACATGTGCATGTACATGTACGCATGCAGGAGCTTACAGCACGGCAAGAGTGGAAGCGTAGACACGCTAGCGTGTGTATTTGCAGATATGGCAAGCCGTTAATTAAGCTGCGGAGAAAAATTACGCTCAGCCCTCACGTTCACGAGCGTATTTTAATTAATTGTACATTACGTACTTCATTAGGAATCACGGCGGATTTGAAAAAAAAAAAATACGGTTTGTCTAATAAAGTAGAAACGATCAATACGTCAAGAGAATAAATTCAAAATCCGATGTTTATTTGATATTCATTTCGCTTCGAAATTCAAAAATTCTATTCTATATATATATCATTCTTAAGTGAGCAGCCAGAAATTTTGTTTTTATTCAAACTAATTAAACTCAGCGATATTTTTTTCCAGTTCTATTGAAGCAAAATGCCGGGGCATACATGAATGAGTGATGCGAAATAGGTATTCAATCTTTTCTCATTGGCCGATCCATGGAGGGAACCATGGCAATCATGGAACCTTCTTGGAGTCTCTCTTTTTAAAAATATTTATAACAAAATGTTATATATTTTTAATTTTTCTGAAATGCTTAATCACAATTTTTATATTTTAAAAATATTTTTTAATTTAAAAACTCTTAGATATAAAAAGCGTAGATTCCATTATATTATTCTTTTTTGGTGTTAATTTAAAATGAAACGTTTGATATATTTAAATAATATTTTTTTCTATGTAGTAATTTAAATTGAATTTTTATTATTTTATCTTTTCATGTTTGACTTTAAAAAAAAAATTTCTCTCGCAGTGGTCTACGATTTTCTTTGACAAATTTCTGGATCCGCCAATGTCTTCGAGCGTTCAAAAATAATAGTTCTACGCTTTATGAAAATGATCGAGAGAGCGACTCTGCGATTCGCACTGCGCATCAAATTCTTAAGCGGCGAAAAACGCGCCGACATAACGAACATTCGTTAAAACGAACGACAGGATTTTCACGCGGAATCTGACGACGAAGAGGGATATTTTCCCCTCTGTGTGATAGTCCTATTAACGTCCGGTGCGATCGCACGAGCTCGACAGCGAAAAGGAAACGACAGCGGCAGGCCGACGGCGAAAGCGACGAAATGCGAAATTAACTGCAAACTCTTCGTCTTCCTCGGGTCGTAAGACGGAAGTGAGAGACCAAGGAGCGGGGGGGGTCATACGATTTCTCCCCGGTTTGTCCCCGTCCTCCTCTGCGTCCCGGAGAATCCCGGAGGGACGCAGAGAAACGTGGAAGGAGAGGGCAGCGCACAGCCACTTTGAAAGTCAAATAAAGTTTTAAATTCTTAAACACTTTATTGCGCCGAGCATTTAAATTTGAATATCATTCGATTACGGCCACGTCGCCGTCGCAGCGCGCCAGTAAGACCGCATTCAAATTTATTCTTCCGACGTCCGACTTCCCCTCCCCTCCCCCTTTCCCTTTTTTCTTTCTTTTTTTTCCATTTTTTTTTGTTCCTACTCGGGACATCCACCACGAACCATTATTTACCGGGCTTGCCCGGATTCTAGACCACTCGAAGACTCGGGACAAATCTCTTGTCCCAACGACATTGACAGTAGAGATGAGATGAAACACATAGGAGCGCAAATAATATCTAAATCCGATAGAATGTTGGAATTGTTTCGTAATAATAACCTAGTGTCACCGTGTAATTAATAAAGTTCAAGATAAATGTATCAGACATCAGCCCCGAAAGATACCTTTGTTTATTGTAAACGAGGAATTATCGGTACGATGTATCTCCAGTCTCTCCGTTCTTTTATCCTCGCTCCCATTTTCAGGTTTTCGGTTGTAAAGAAAAAGCGGGAACAATGAAAGATGGATGAGGACGAACGTCTTCCCCTCATTGTCAACTCGCGTCGATGATGCCGCTGATAGGAAACCGCTGTAGGAGCGCGGAGAAAATAAAATTAGAAACGACCGCCGCATGAGAGCGTGCCGATATATAGATGGAAATAAAATCATTCCTTATTATGTTATTTCTACCCTCGTCCGACCGCCTTTCCCTCCTCTTTTCTCCTCTCACGGTATGTCTAGCGACGGCAGGGTGAAAAGCTCCGAAGAGACACTGATTGGCTCAGACTTCAGCCTCTCTCGTCTGCTACCTTTTGCTACCCTCTACCATCTCTTCTTCTTCTTCTTCTTCTTCTTCTTCTTTATCCTCGCTCTCACCTTACTACGTTCCTCAAGAGCTCGCCGCTCGATCTCGAGCTCGGATGCCCGAGAAAATATTTCCGCGTAGACGCCATCCATTGGAGAGAGAGAATCCACCGCACCCGGATTTTTGCACTTTTTTTTCCACCTTCTCGTCCATCTCCGCCAACCGTCGACTGGCTGACCCTTTCCCTTTCAGATTTCGACATCCACCGAGCATACGGTCCATGACCACAAAATTTTTCGTTGCCTTGTTTCGCTCTCTTTTGGAATATTTCTTTTCGTATATTTTTGCTCTTCTGTCTATAGGTGAGCTTACATGATTAATAATACTGTCAATATTAACAAATATATAATGAATAGTATTACTGATCGTGTTAATATTAATATTAATGAATTAACATAGGATATAGGATACTGATCTAGATTTGATTCTCAAGCATCCAGTATTATTAAGATCCATGTCACAGTATATCACAGTGCAATAGATATTGTACGTAAAATTACAGTGAAATTGACGAATATTGTCCATAATACTGATCGTGTAGGTTGTAAAAATACTAAAAAGATTGATGCATATTGTCAGTATTACTGTTCAATGTTACTTATCAGTATTATTGATCGTATAGGGTCACCTTGTCAGTCTGATTTATATTAATTTTTTATTGTGTGTGTGTGTGTGTGTTACATAATTATTTGTGATGCAACAAAAAAATTCGAATATGCAATCATACTGAATGTAATTTTAGTTTTAACGTGCACGTTGTAATCCACCGTTTGTTAAAGCCATCACACTAAAAAACTTTTAGTCGTAAGATTGTAAGGACGTAAACATATCGACCAATCACAGTTGAGCGTTCTGAAACGTACAATCGTAATTTTGTTTGTGACTGATGGATTTGCTTACAGTTATTAAAACTTTTTTTATGTGTGATGACCTTTTAAGTTTTTTCGCCAAACAATGAACAGTAAGACGCTAACACAATCTCCGGTATTTGTCGTCTGACTCTTCTTGCGTCGCGCGCGACGCAGCACGCGGGAAATTTCGCGTCTGGAAAATTACACTCTTGCCTGAAGAACGTCGGATTATCTGTGACCCGTAGTGGAGGACTGAAATTAAACGACGAAGTTAACGTCCGTTTTCTGTGGGATTTCGAGATGCAGCGCGCTCGGTGCTTCTTGTAGTTTTCTCTCGATCTCGTTATTTTTTTCCCATTTCTTCCTACCTTATCTTGCGATTCACCTTTCTCTCGCTCTTTTCGATCTTCTCAGAAGTATTTTCGCACAACAAACTCGCTGCAGTTCGTAATAAGACTCGTTTACTCTTTATTTCGATTCTCTGATCTCTTGGTTTTACGGAGCGGGAAAGCAAATTCTTGTATAGAAACTCGTGACATTGCATTCGCAAATCTTTCGAAACAAAGGATTAATTTATTTTGATCAAAAGAGTTTCAACGGTATTATATAATAGATAGTATAACAGATATGTATTGTATATATCGCATGATAAATTATATCATTATATTTTTATATTACATCGATATTCAGTGGCTCATATTTTTTTTCGGATGAATATAAATATATTATTTTATTACCTGAAAATATACGGTGTATTTAATATATACAAGTTTACATATTTATTATGTGTTACTGCGTACACATAAATTGTTCTCGCCCATTCTTTAACAGTTGAGAATAAAATATTCTCATCGATTATATTGTGCAATAATTGGAATAAGTGAAAAAAGTATTTTGTGACGAGCGAGAAACATGAATGGACGAATGCGATATAAAGAAAATCCAGAAAATGAAGTAAGAGAGAGTGCACGTATACGGAAGATAAAATTTAATTTTGAAAATGGATCTGCATCATATTATTGAAAGCTTGCTGCAACTTCCATCTCGCTCTCTTTCTCTCTTGCTCTCTTCCTATTCTCGTTTGTATAAACGTACATATGCAAAATTTGTACAGCCACTCCATCTCGTAGTGACCGTCGTAGTCCTGTCATGTACCGATAACAGTAAACAATTTTAATCACCGGTCTTATAGCTTGGGATTAGTATTTAATCGCTGTCTGAGCTGGTCGCCGACTACGCTTGTAATCGGCGATTAGTGACCACTGCAATAAATTTTGGCAGATGTTCGTTCGAACGTGGATATAAAATATGTCAAATCCAGAGAAAAAAATACACAACGGACACAACAAAAAATTAAACGGGGCTATGTCAATTCGACAAACTGAAATAAATTCGGTGAATTCGCCAAAACTGTCTGGTTACAAATAAAAAAAAATAAATATTCATATTTTCCTTTATCCAAACACGAATAGCAATGAAAAATAAGCACGAAATGGTATCGTATCAAAACAGTATACAAGATAATATAGCAACAAGGAATATTGTAAAGCATCGCGTACGTGCACTTGCACTTGCTCTTGCATGGAAATAAACGTCCCACATAATGTGACAGTTAATACGACGCGACAGCTTGTCACTCGTATAATGGAAGAGAGTTAAATCTCTTCGGATGATTAACCTTAAATGAAACTTGTGATGTCGAAGCGTGTAAAGTTACAGCGCGAATTTCTGAGTGAAGTCTCCAGAGTGCCGCTAACCGGCTATAGGATACGATCCAATAGGAGTTAATTCCAGAATTCGACGCGCTGCTTAGAGCTGATGACTGGATAGCGATGGAGGATCGCCTGTGGTACCAATCTTGACAAGCAAATTGCGCGCTCGACATTGCGTCTGTTACGTGAGCAATTGTCGCTTTTCTATAAAATATATAACACAAGCAGTATAATGTTGCACTTTATAAAGAATGTACTATCTATTATATAAATACTAAATGATATTTTTTTTTAATACCTTATATACAGCATTGTTTTTTATATTGATGTTAAAAGCATAAAAGACCACGTTAAAAGATATTTAACAATTTTGAAGATAAAACATAGTCTACAGATAGGATTGTATATCAATCATCTAAGTATCCTTTAATTTTAAAAACAGGACTCTCAATTTTAAAAAGTGTATATAAATTAATTTGTACACACTTTTTATAACGTTCATGTAATCTTATCTTCGTGAACTCTGCCTTGATGTCACACAATTTTACTCTTTAATTTTAGATAGACAATAGCTTCGCAATTTAATTCTGAGATAAAAAAATATTTACCTTTGTTCTGCTTTCGTCTTTATAATTAGTTCATTAAGTAAAGATAAAGCTAATTAATCATAAATTAATGTCTTAATCTCTAAATGAACATTATATATCTCAAGTACAATATTTAATCTTTATATTCATCCTTGAAATTGACTATTATTCCATTATTCGTTTACATCTTCTATATCCATTACTCTTGATGGAGCCCTAAACAAATGAAAAAGCAGAATGAGAGTGTTCATTAGTTGAAGATAATTTTAATTCCACGGCGCGGCGCAAGCTTCAGTCGGCAGCTCGCAAGATTTGCAATTCACTCTCACTGTTCCGCGATTCGCCGTTAGTGCGGATTGCTTTAATCTGCGCGCGGATCTTGGTCAATTAATGAAACCTTCGAATATCCTACCCCTTCGTCCCCATGAGGATCGTTAAGAGCCCTTCCACGGAATTCCCAGCGTTATTTTCCAGATTCAATTAATCGAGGGATCGGGCGAATTTATCGTTCCGATTGGATAATTCACAGGGAAGATACGAATGATGCTGATAAAGACGCCAAATGTCTTTCAAGAAAAATGACAGTAGCAAGTCTTTTTAAAAACAAATTTGTGCTATATAAATCAATTTTACTGAAGCTCCCATCGAGTTCTCTTTATCGACATTCGTTTCTCGTATAATTCGACGTCTTTTCTTAATAAAACGCATGAGATTTTGCTCAATCTGTTAGATCCACAAGATAAAAGTATGTCAAGATTAACACCATGAGAACGGATCGCTATGTTTCCGTAGAAATTAGCTCGCTATCTTTAATTGACGAATAAATCCTCTTTGCGGCGAAAAAGAAAGGCCCTTCGCATTCTCTGTAATCGAAGACGGTGTAATACGTTATTCTCAGCCGTAGGACGTGTCTTTCTCTTTTTTCGAAGGAGTCTCCCTCACGAAGGAACCGGCGAGGTAAACAACAAAAGGATTAATTCAATTGCAGGCGGTTCAGCGCGCCGCGAAGTATTCTCGATGCGAATGTATTCGACGCGGGGAGTTTGCCTGCGTCATATAAAAAATGAAATTTAATTATGCATTCCGACGAAGCGCCTTTCATAACACCTCGAAGTGAAAGTATGTCCGAGCGCAAAAGAGATACAATTTTTTTTCCCTCCTTTTTTCGTTATATTTCCATTCAACGCGCAAGATAGCGCGCTCCCTTGTTTCGCGCTCCCTTATGTCGACGATTCTTGAAGAAGAAGGCCTTACCCGTATCCCGGAGGATTCTTATCGCAAAAAAAAGCGCTTTCCATGTTCCCCTTTCCTCTAGAAAGCCCAAAGTTTCCATCGCGGCAGTCTTCAGGAATCATGCTCTGAATTCAAAATACCTTCTAGTTCAGAGAATGAACTAATCGATGCGAGCACCAGACAAATTTCGAGAGTTCACGAGAGACTAATAATTCCTTCGTCTGCTAACAACTCGACTAGCTCGCCGTACGACGCAGCAGCTATTTTCTCATTCGAGAAGATTTTATCGGCAATTTTACGGAAAGCTTGGCGGATGCGTCGATTACTTCCTGCAACGGTGAAATTATCGAATTTCGTTGCTTCTCGTTCTGTTCATTTTTCAATACTGAATCCGAATCGTATTGTTAATCGGCGCGATTTTGTCCGCATAACGGAAGAATGAACCGATGGGAATTAACATTGGAGAAAAGCATTCCGCAGATAGTGAAGCATTATTTTGTGAGACAGGTCATTGCAGTATCGCACTATATCATTGCCCTTTTGATCCTTTAGTACAAATGCAACTGGCATTTCTGTTTGGACATAATGGAAGGGTTATAACTCTCTCAAAAAGGCAGTATTTCCAGACACAGATTTATATAAACATTTTTCATCCTACTGATGAATGAAACATGCTTCCGAAATTTTTGTCAGGGCTTTTAGACTCGTCGTATATTTCTATTTATATTCATTCATTCTATTAATTGCTGCATTTGCATATATGCAGCATATATTTTCCCTGTTTGTTATAAATCATATTTAACTTACGCGTTTTTATACCTTGTCATTTTTATACCGCGTCATTTTTATACCTTGATCAAATGTTCAAAATATTTTTCTTTAGCAAATTTTTTACCTAATATGAAGTCAATTTTATCTAAAAGAAAAAAATTTCGAGAAAATTTATAGCATATATATATATATATATATATGTATGTTTTTTTTTATTTGTTACAATTACGTGACATAAAATTATTATTTTGATTAGGCAAAATGACATAAGATAGTGCCTAAAAAAGACAGACGAGCAAAATGGTAACTACGCGTAACAAGCATCATCTTTTATAATAATTGTCAGGCAACACGTAGAACCGCGTGTCTCACGTTACAACGGCGATCCTTGTCGGCTGTTCTCAACACGTCGCATCGGCCGGAGATTAATAGACATCCAAAATGTGTCACCAACAACCCGCTAGTCGAGGGAAAAATTATTCCCCTCCTGGGATTATGCTGGCAAAGAATATCTGGATGGGAGGCTGGACCACTAAGAATAAAAAAAGGCAAAAAAGCATCGAGGATCGTTTAATGCCTCTGAGGTTGACGGTTTCTCAAAAATAGACGTGCCAGTCGATCAAGTTAATATCTCATTCGTCATATTTCGTGATCAATATGTTTCTACTATTTATCTAATATTTTTGTGATCACAGAACTTTGGGATTGCAAATCTGCAAGAGTCCTCGAATTGAGAGGTGTTTATTCAAGTCGTATGTTTTCATTCATCTCAGATAATACGTTCCATTAATATATTTATTGAAGTTATAATATTTTTGTGCAAAAAAATTAGAATTTACTCTTGATACTTCTGATTTATCTTCCTTCTTTTTCTACATAATAAATTTGTATATTAAAAAAATGCTTTTACTTTTCGTTGTACAAGGAAGGAATTGCTAAATTAATTATTTATTATTTGTTATGTTTAGAAAAGATTTGTTTTTAAATAACTATTTGTATAATAACTATCTCATGTGCGTACATATACATCTACATAGATTATTATTGTGACAAACTCCGAATTGGAACGACGCAATTCCGATGCAATTAAAGTTTAATTCATTTAGTAGTTATAACTCTCTATAGTACCTTCACATTCAACAAATTAACCCCGATAGACATCCACTTGTAGCGCGCAAAGTGAGAGTTTTACAATAGGTGGATGAAACGCGGATAAATGAAATCCCTAGATTGCATATGGACGCGATAATTTCACGCAATGCGCAGTCCTGTAGATATTCTTTTTGCTGCAATGTTAAGCAGCGTGAAAACAGAGACGTAATACTCATTAATATTACATATTAAATACGGGCCAACCACGAAAGTCTAGTAATTTAAATTCTTATCTTCCCTTATATATATGTATGTGAAGCGGTTAAAACTAGTTCAAATATATCCTCTCGTACTTACGTATGTAAAATTTCTACGCAATTCACATAATATTCATTCAAATTCACTCAAATTCACTCAAATTCACTCTGTAATAACTACATATATTTCTAAAATTTCAAGGCAGAATAATAAGCTATATATTGTAAAATAAAAAAATAATAAACAACATCGAATCTTAAATATATCTATATTAGGCGTGTCCAATTTGAGCTTTGAGCCAAAAACGCAAAGCCATCGACATACAAAAATCAAGACTTTGGAGACTGTAAAGTGTTGATACAAGCGTCTAAGCGACGCTTATCAACATTTATCAGCTTTACAGTCCATGAAATTTTACTCGCATTGAATTTTTTTGCTAGCTTTGTGTTTTGGCTCCAGACCTCAAAAAAACCTGGGGACAGGCCTGATAATTCTGTGTGAATTAGACAATTAAATTCTTACGAAATTATTAATTAGCCATTATAATCCAGCAATTGAATTTATATACACCGTAAAAAGATTCCACAAAATTACTTAAAATATGACGCATGTAGCCACACTAAAATTTCACATTTCTCAACTTCACCTGTACTCCATCATGTATTTTGTTAACGTTACCGTCGAAAATGTAACATTACCTATGCACGATAACAGATTACGACAAGCACTAATCGTATGCGACTAATCACTAAGTTCATTGTCGAGTAATCTTTTAATAACAAATATTTGTAACGAGCTACCAAGGTCCCCCTGCATCATCCGCGTGCAAACTCAGGAGAATGAAATGAATAATTCATCGTTTCGAAGCGCGTTAAACTGGCGATATATACGCATTGCTGCCTTACCGCTGCCGCACGCGCCGCGTGAAGTACAGAGAAAAAGACGAAGATTAGAAAGAGCGGCGCGAGGCCATTTGTTTCATGGAACATTCGAAATTGGAGTCTCCGCCTTCAACTTCCGACGGCATCTCCGTCACCTCCATTCTTCGTACCGTTCCCTCCACTTCGGTGTATCCGACTGCAGCACCGGGCGTATAACTCACCTGGGCCATCCATCAAATATAATTGTCTCGCGAATTCCTACCGCCGGTGCTGCTCTCTGATGACTCTTGAGCTCCTTCGAGACGTTGTCTCTTAAGTAACTGCCGTCAGATTGAACAAGTGGGCGGGATACTCGAAAAGAACAAAGCTGAAGGAACATTGGACCGCGTGACGTTTGCATTGCAAATGCTTCGAAAAACGAAGGGAGTACTTTGCAAAGAAGATATAGAGATTATTCACATAAAACGTAGAATATTTTTTGCTCTCGCTTTAGGACGCTTTAGGATTTTTCGCTTCGCGTTAAAAATTGACAAACCGAAGCTTACTATGAACTTACTGAAGTAACTATGTGATGACATATAATCGTGCAATTTATTCTATATGTGCAGAAAGAAATATAATATTTATAAGAACCAACGCTACTCCGACTCTTTCAGATATTTCTTAATCACAGAAATTACATGATTATCAAGAAATAATAATTTGCAGGCAGTCGCAATGTAAAGACGCTAAGAAAAACGATGTTAGAAACAGGAAACTTCTTTTCTTTCAACTACAGAAATAAATAATGGCTTAATCTATATAAACATTAAACGAAAAATGAACATATAGCCAAACGCAAATTATTCGTAGCAAAATCATATATTCAAAATCTTTGTTAATAATTAAAATTCATAAACGTTTCGGTCGATATTCGCTTTTCTTCAGTATATTATAATTATACAATATTAAACAGATAAATTAAAAATTAAGAGAAATTAAATATAAATTTAACTTAATCATAATAGATTTCGATATTGAGTTGAAATACAGTGTTAAATGTATGAAACGAATGGTTAATTCATATTAAATAGTTAATTATTTTCTTATTCTTAATTTATTAGTTAGTTCTTTTCATTGCTGGTCCTTGTGTAGTCAAAATTTCCTGATTCTAATTTTAATTTAAAGAATTACATTATTATATAAAAATTTTTTTAGTAATTATTTTAAACATTTGAACTTTTATTACATATATGTACTAGTATGCAACGAGAATTACAGACTATCTTTATATGCGACTTATCTTTCAAATTCTTGTACTTAAAGAATGGAAGAATTTTCTTATTTGTTTCTTATTTAACCGAACTTATATGATTATCTATGTTCCTTTCTTTTTTTTGTCCTTCTATATTTATATTAGATCGGTAGGAAAGATGAGGAGAATTTTAATGAAGTGGGGTGATTACTTTAAGTGGGGATAAACTCCTTCGTTTATTAGAAGCAAATATAATTCTGGTAGTCCTTCGGTGTCACTTTGTTTGTTTAATCCTGATTTTTGTTTTTTTATGTGTATTATCTCGGAAATTGTTCTTTTATAAAATGAAGATTCTGAATCTTCATTTTAAAATATTATTCACTCAAAATTAGAATATTCCTTTCTTTCGTTTTTCCTCAACGTTTTTCCTCAAATATTATTTTCATACTACCAATAGCGAAGGCACCTATTGTTCCCGCCATTAATTACCTGCTACACGCCCGTCTTAATTAACATTCGAGGCACGCAGTGACGAAGCTGGGAAATCGGAAAGGTCGAGCGAACTCGTCAAGACAACCCGTTGCATTTGTCGGCAACGAATTTCCAGAAAAATTCGAGAAAAGTCTCGTTTGCAATTAAGTTAAAGGTCGTCGCCCTTCCCGGGATGGAGGGTCGTCGTTAGGAGCATTACGACGACGAGCTCCAAAGTGCTCCTCCGCGAGATCAGGACATCGTTTCTGAAGGACAGGCAGCTAATTCGTGAGAGGCAGTCGATCGCCATGCGTTGGACGTGCCGATTTTTTTGCTCGCGGGGAAGCTCGGAGGGATAGCGAGGGAAAATTTTCCGAAATTAGCAATTAGGAGGGGCTCGTTTGCAGTGACGTTCGTCGCACCGACAAAAAGCTCCACTTCGCCCTCGGCCTCGAACGGGGTGAACGGACTCGCTGTAACTTCTACTGGCACGTTGCTACCCTTGCGTAGTGGTAAAGTCATATACTCGGGATTATGGGTTTCTCGGGTGCTACACTCGGGTTTTGCAGGGCGCAAACGGAATTTCTCTCGAAGCGAGCGAGTGAACGGACGAGTCATTTGCAGCAGCGCTCGTCAAGAGTTTCGTCATCAAAAAAAGAAGCTGCCTCAACGCGCCCCATCGACTGGAGAGTTTCCTCGGCGTGGCGGTGCTTCTTCTGCGACACGCGCTGCAAGAACGTTCCACTTGACACTTTACGATTATATTAATCATTTTCTGAGCGATGTGCCTGAACGTACTTAAGGTGCGAGATCGAAACTCGTGTGGTGGAAAAAGGGTTTATGGATGGCCGTCAGATAGAGTAGTAGTATTGCCGGAAGAGTCTTAACGATTAATAAATCAACGAACTGCGCTCGAGACATTAAATTATGCCTGAGCGTTTGCCACAAACGCAGAAATCATTTCTTATTATTATTATCAAACAAAGTACAAAAAGTTTTCTAAATTAACGCAAAGAACATTATCAAAAATATATACTTTCGTTTCGTATTAATATTTTGTGTTTAAACGAAGAATATTCCTTAACGTATAAAAAGAAGAGCATAAAAAATCACCGCACACGTTATAGTTGTGTTATTTAATTATCATTACATTAATTAAAACATTAGACGTTTCGGCCACAATCTGGCCATCCTCAATAAATTCACAATATTCTTAAAACGCAGAGTTATATATAGCTGACATTAAATTCAACCGTCGTATGATATAATTATATAAACGTGTTCTTTCATATGAAGATGCTTCGTACAATAATGTTACACCGCCAATTGTCATATCACGAAAAGTGTAGAACGAGAATTTCCAGATTCTAATTTAACAAATTTGCGTATCATTAATATCTTCTAATCGAAATATGTAAGAATAGAATTGTTATCTGTTTTACAGCAAAAAAATATAATGATGAATCTCCGGTACATCCTTTGCACAGATGGAAATTTATCGTGACATTGTGTGTTGTTATAATATTCCTTAATATAAGTAATATAATCGACCTTCCTTGTTTTTCGAATATTTTCGTGCGTGGAAATCGTTGTAATCTGATATCTATCGCATCATCGTTAATTTGGCCAATTGCATATTTGCCATATCGCTAGATATCGTATCGTACTTTTAAATAATGCTTGGCACAAGGTACTCCACGTACATTTCCGTTCGACATTGAACACCGATCGTATGGCTGACAATTCGTTAATACTGTAGAGCTCGCGCGCCATGCATTCCGGACTATAATTATTGATCTGTACGCATTTCGATCAACGTTTATAATCCTGGTGCGCGTATTATGTTCGCTGGCGATGTCGTGCTCCAGCAATTACTATGTTTATTCCGAAGCCACGAATACAGCAACCGTTAAATACGACCGTGTAATGTCGCGGTCACATAATGCTTTAAATAGGCGTGTTAAGCATGTTATCTACTATATAGTCGTGTGTATGTCGACAACTGTGCTTCCATCCATTACGAGCATAAACATAGTATTTTGTGTCTAAGATTATGAGGCACCAATTTTGAAGAGACGTCAACGGAACGAAGGAATGGAGCAGCGATGCAACTAACGTTCGAAGTCTTCCTTGAAGAAAGTTAAAGCGCCGTTCACTCTTCCATATTGGACAACGTCGATATCGATTGTTTTGCTCTACTTTGCGATGTCGCTGAGAGTCTTCGACGTGACTTTAACGATGATGTGCCGCAATTTGTGCATTTGTGCAACAAACAGAATGTAAAATACTTCTTCCTGTTTTTCTTCTTTCTTTACTTTCTTTTTCTATCATAATTCCTTTTTTCTTTCGTGTTCTTTGCGTTTCTCTTTTTCGTTCTATCGACAGTTTGACGAGGCTGTATTCAATAGTTGCCTGTAAGCTGCATCGTTGGAATAGGATAGAAGTAGCGGATGCGCGAGAAGGTAGTCCCAGTACAAAACACAGCATACAGTAACGCAGCTAAATGTGGTCGATGGCAATTTTGCTAATTTCATGGAATTACATGAAGCGCGGTGCGCCACTACCATCGTCCAACCGATAACGATCGATATCGATGGAACAATGAACGCTTCGTATTCCCTCGCACAAGTCTGTGATCGTTCTATGTGGTCAGAGAATCAGAAGAGAATTCAACAGCAGTGAGGAAACGCTACAAAGGTTCCTTTTTTAGAGGACAGAGATAGAGAGAAGTGGATGTACGCATATTATCGCGTAAACCAAAGGGCGAAAAGGCTTTCATTGCAACGCGTGTCATCGGTGTCATGGACGTGAACACGTCGGGCTTTCACGCTTTACGCTCTATGTTCCGCGCACGTACTGCGGTATCTAGCTAGTCTGATTACAACATTGTCCTGTATAATAACGAGATATACGATAATGAAAAGTGTACCGAGTGGATGCGCATTCCATATTTATTTCAGCGTTGTCTGTGTAACATTCTGTATCTATCGCATGCTGAAACCATAAAATTGATCAGAAAATAAACAGTGTGATTTTATGCGAACAGTTAAAATTTACCATTGTTTTTTCCTAATAACTTTACGATAATTGAACTCATTTATCTATAGGAAATTATTATACTGTTTTTATTATACTTTTTATTATTTACAAAATTATTTACATTTTTTTTTCCAAATTACATAAAACTCCAGATAGAATACAAAATCATAATAAAAGCAGAATGAAGTTGAAGTCACTCAAGTTGAAGTCATTCCGGGAAAAATCGTAATGTCATTCAATACACATTTGACGATGTTTTTGAAGTGATTTTTTTTTTAACTAAAAAAATCACTTCAAAATCATTGTTATGTCAAGATTTTATTACAAAATCATTGTCAAAAATGTATTGAATAATATTATTATGATTTTTCCTAAAATTACTTATACTGATTTTGATTTTATTATGAGTTTGTGTTCTAGAACCAGTGTGATGTAGTTCTTTTCAAAAAAAGCAAAAAAATACAAGATATGCAGGACTGAAGAGCTTATATTGCTTATAGTGCCTTGTTTCTTTGCATTGTTGTTTGCTTCGCGATAAGTAAAAATATTCTTTCTAAATCCTGCGATAGTAGATATCAGAGTGAGTCCGCAAACTGGATTCGAGTGGAAACGAGATTCGATAAACCCAACGTGATTTTGATGCGAAAGGTTTCGGTTTATTTTCGATAGAAAAAAATATCCTCTCTCTTATCGGTTATTCCGGTTCACGTGCGCCGTCGTCGATAACGAGGAACGGCATCGTTCGCAGTCGCGTCAAAGTCTGTGCGACGCTCGTGTATCGTCTGACGCCATCGGTCTGTTACTACTTCCAGATTTTCGCCATGAACCGCGACTCCGGATGCGCTTTCTTTGCCGACGGCGTTTACGATATAGAAATTCTATTGCTTATCTATCTGTCATATTTCGAAACATTTACTGGCTGTGTTTATCTCGATTATCGTCTTTTTTTTGTTGATTAAAGAAAAATGTCGATTGTAAGGCAAAAAATTATATGAAATATATGAAAATAAATGAAGCTATACTGTTTCAATTTTTTTTTAAATATGGATTAAAAATGAATCGAAAGATTAAATTTTTTAAGTGTACACACATACACACACACACGCACGCACATACATACACACATATACATATGTGCATCGTTCACTTGTTTCTGAATTCATAACAACAGAACGCACCTGCATACGAACGTATTTCATAATGCATAACGGAGATTCATAACACGAAACTACGCAATTAATGAGGAACTTCCCTTGCAACGTATATTAGCACCAAGAATGTAGAATATTAATATTATCATAGGTAAAACACATTTCTCTAACTATAAATCTCAGCTACAAACGTGTTTATGCAGAGTTCATGCTATAGCGCAACAATTTCTGGTTTTCTAAGTGGCGAAAGACCAGATTTTCAATTTCCAACGTTACTTCTTCTCAAAGACCGGACTGATTCGCGAGTAAACTATTGGAGTTCGCTTTCGAGCTCGCTCGTTCGCCCACTGAAGTGCCAGGTAAGAGTGATGCAGAGAGAGGAAAACGGACGATACAGCATTAATTCGACTAGCTGCTTCGACTTTGGCATCAGCCATATCTCTCTTACACTCGAATGCAAGCGAATCCGTACAAATTTATACGAACAGTTAGTTCCGGAGTAGTTTCAGCGGTGCGACCTCTTCCACCTTTTCCTCCGTTTCTTCCTCTCCTTTCTAACACTTCTCATCATCCCCCTTCTCTTGGTTCGCTTTCTACAACCAACTTGGCATAACTCAATGACTCTATCCCGCTTCATCTCACTTCTCGTTCTCTCTTTCATACAACTCGCACGATATGCGATCATATCGTGAGCTGGAAGATTGCGCTAGGTCGATCGTAGGTTAAGCTCGGATAAATACACAGCCTCATAACTTCAACGAGCCCTGCCATGCCCCCTCTCTCTCATACCACTTGAGGAGGAGTCTTCCACTATGCTATCATCTCCGTACCTGTCCGTACTATCTTATGCTCTTGTCTCTATCCGCAGCCGTCCCTTCTCGTTCTTTTGTACACGTCACTATCCGTCTCTTTCGCGCCTGCCTCGTTCTCTTTCTCTCTCCGACCTTAGCACGTACGATCCTCTCTATCTTTCGGCATCGTTTACTTGAGAAGATCCTCTGGTCCGTCTTTGCCACTGCTTCCACTATCTTCTCTCCTCCTCCTCCTCCTCCTCCTCCTCCTCTTTCTTCTCCTCTTCTTCAACGTAGAACCTTCTTCAAGGCAGCGCCCTGGTGACTCTTCTTTGGACCAAGGCGCGTTCTTGGCACAGTCTTGATGCTGCTCGCTCGAGCGGAAAAGTGGCGCTTGGAGCGTACAACGTGCGCTGCAAGACAGATTAAGGATGGTTAAAAGGTGAGAAGCTCCCGGGCAACCATCTCCCACAGTGCTCCGTGCTCGCGCTCGTCCGTGAATTATGCAAAATTTTCTTAGGATTCCAGTGAGATATTCATGAAATGCCACGTTGAAAATGCCCGCGACGGGTGTGAGTCAGCAACAGTTTCTTTCGGCATCTCTTTTGTAATCTGAAAAGCTGTATTTTTCTATCGTATTAATTCATCGATGATTTTTTTATCAATGGTACGACAATTCCGAGAATGTTTTTGCTATTCTGAACTTTTATAAAGAAAGATTTGTAGTTTTCTTATATGTATAAAAATAATTATATAATGCTAGCTATAGCTTATATACGAGACATGTATATTTTTTCTTAAGCAAAAAACATTACACTTATTTGTTTATATAGAATTGTTTATATTTCTTGTGCTTATATGATTACTAATATATCCTAGAGCTTATATGATTACTAATATATCCTAGAGCTGTTTAACTTGGTTCAGAACGACTGTAACACACACACGTGCACACATGTGGAACAAAATCTCGCAACGCCGAATAACTGCACTGGCACTGGTGCGCAGAAATGGAAGTATTAAATTATTTAAGTTGCAGAAAATTAGATCTTAACTTTCGTTAGTCTGGGACATTCTGAAACAAACGCCCCAAGACGATCTCCTTCTCTCTCTCTCTCTCTCTCTCTCTCTCGTGTACGCGAGCGTCCTAAATGTACTTTGGGTAATAATAACAAATGCTTGCGCAGCAGTTATGAAAAATGAAAATCCTCATTGCAGTCTTGCTGAAATATCTCGATATGCACTTATTCGTGCAGCGATCCTCCTCTTATATGCAAAGCCGAGAGTTCCAAAAATGCAATAAAAATTTCTCCTGTTATTCTCAGTATCATCTCCGTTCTTAATCTCGTTCTTTATAATAACGGATTTCCTGACGATTGTGAAGTTGATATTTTTTTAAAGAATTTCTACTACATTTTACGAAATTTTATAATTTTCGAAATAAAAAATATCCATGATTTTAAACATTGGATCAAAATTCCGAAAGCAAATTTTTATTCCGAGTTAGTAGTAACAGTAAATTTCTCGTTAAGTAATAAAAAGGAGGAAGAAAATGCGATTCCATTTGTCCTGCATATTATATCCTCCACTAAATTTTAAGTGCTTTTGCCATCGTTCGTGGCGATCGCCACGCCGTTATCCAAAACTTTCAAGTTGATATCGCAGTTAACACGTGGCCAGGCGTCATGTTAAGCACCACTTCGCGTGCATACGTAATGCAAGCAACCAGGGATCCCGTACAGCATTCTCTACGTATGTATGTATGTGCATATATATGTGTATTCATCCGCACACACACACGGACACATATGTCCGACGCCAAGGTTCACCGTCCTTGAGGTGGCACTTCGGTATGCGAGAGACGATCTAATTTAATAGCCGCCAGAAATTCCAGCTAGGTCAGAAATTGCCCCTTAGCCCGAGGATACAACCCCAAAGGTTCTCGCACGTTTCCTCAGCAGATATCTATCTTCGATGCAATCCCGAACGTTCATAGGTCGCCGGAAGTTTCGGACAAGACTGTGCTGCAGCTGCAACTGCAACCGCGACTCTCGTCTATGTAACGAACCAAAGTTCTCGTCTTGAACGACTCCTTTCCATCGTACTTTCCCAGAAACTTGCGGAGAACCTTACATACCTAGCAGAGGGAAAATGGCAGGATGAGGGGGAAGGACGGGCAAAGTTAGTCCTAGGGTTACGATCGCGCGAACTTTCTAAAATTCCTACTATCGTGGATCTTCTCTCATGCTACAGGTTCTTCCGCGATTACTATAGTACGTCGTCTAGAAGGAGAAGGAGAACTCGGGAATCGTGCTCGAGGATCTTAAAAGAGCTGGGTCACGCTACTATATTAACCTTTGAAGAAAATTCAGCATGATGCATTTTTACATACGGTCCAGTCCCGCTTCTTGTTTCTACGAGAATAAACACTTGGTATCATCTTCAAGCACATCGCTGGTTACGGTCTCATTTCATTTTTCGTTTTCCTTTTCGTTTTCTGCCGCTTCTTCGTCCGATTCAATTTGCAAAATTCCTCTCGAATAGCAACGGAGCCCTCCAGCAAACTACGCGCCGACAAACGAAAAGAGCAATGGATGTGGAACCTGAATTCTCTCGCGAGCTGATTTTGGAGAAATTCACGTGAGATATACAGGATTAACCGTACATTCGCTCTCTCTCTCTCTACGATTTGTCCGAGATTTACTAAGCATAAATCTTTTTGTGATAAATGTAATAATATTATGTAATTTTTTAAAAATATGATTTCAAATAAATGTCATTTTAAGAGAATTTTAATTTGAAAATTATTCAATCTTATTTTCACTTTATGGTTAGCAGAAATTAATACTTATAAAATACGCGAAATACAATAATATGTGGTTGAGAAATTGTCAGTTTCAATCGGATCTGCTCTGTATACTCGTATAGTAGTCCGTTGGCTGCAAGTCAGACGCGTAAAATGTCGAGAGAATAATAAGCCAACATCAGAATTAGTATCGAGTATAAGCGTGATATTGTCAGCTCTCGGTTAAGTGCATTAACCGCAATTCAAATGCAAAGAGCCGCCTGAATCGTGGAAGGAACGCAACGAACGGGTGTAACGATCCAACCTTTATGCGAGCAAAACCGAGAGCTCATGCGAAATGCATTAATGCAGCCGTCCACGCTTTTGTGCCTGGTGTTTGCATCGTTATAAATTGTTTGTAATACGAGGATTTAGTAGATTTGGGGACAAACACTTAAAATGCAAGCGTTCTTATCGTCCAGGAATAAAAACAGATAAACTGAAGAAACGAATGAGACTTGAAAATATATTTTTCGCCCGTAAAGAAATCTTAATAAAAATGTTTCTCTCATACAGATATATCTATGACTTTCTTGAATCTTGGTGGCGTAGAACGTAGTAATATTTGGATTTCATCTCTATAATATTGCGAATCATATACTTCATGTTTCTCATTCCACCTGCTTCTACTTTCTTCATTTATTTTTTATATTTTCGGCATCCATACTTTCGACTCCTGAACGAGGAAGGGGTCTTACCTATCTCGGAAAAACGTACATGTGTATCTAGCAGTGATGATAGTAGTCTCAACTTGTTCCTGTAATAGGAAACGGAAAAGATCTGGAAAATCAGGAAAAGAAATCGAAAGATATAGAATACAATCGCTATATATATAGCTTTGCGGAATACAAAAAAGTAAGATGATCGATACAGTTCTGCTGAATATTAATTTCACCGAAATATGTATTGTGTATTTATATATATATCTACATATTTTTTAAATGTATCATAATATTATTTGTAGAATTAATATGCAATTCCCCATGTGGAAATTTATTCAGAAATACTTTAATACTGGCCCCATATGGGCATTACTGAGGCATGCAAAGTAAAGGTTGGTCAAACTTACGCCTATTTAGGATATAATTAGGATAGTTTAACTTAAGTTTTCTAGTCACGGCCCGTGCAGAGCCTAGGATTTGGATTCCATTTTTTCCCCAAGATAGTTATACTTAAATTTACTTAGTTGCAGCCCATATAAGGTTCAATTAGATCTCAAATTTTCTCTGATAATAGTTTAATTTATAAGATATCCTATAACCTTAAATAGGCTTGAGTTTGATAAATCTTTATTTTGGATGCCTCAGTAATGCTCATGTAGGGCTAATATTGTAAGAAATTTAGAGAAAATAGGCACAATTAGAGAAGCTATCAGTGTCAAGGTTGTGTAGCTAGTAGCAGACGGAAGTCTACCAATACGCAGAAGACCCAGGCTTCGATTCGAATCCCGGAGCAATCTGATATTTTTCTCGTTTATTTCTTACAATATTAAATATGAAAATGCCAGGATAAATTTCCTGATGGATTTATGAGCCCTACTTACAGTTATATAAAATAGGCCCTGATTAAAATTTTTATACTCTTAACTCAATTTTGGACCTTCAAACCTAGTTTGAAAACCAATGTGGAGCTTAAATAAAAAAACGTGACAAAATTGGTTGATCCAAAATTGAATCAAGGTAGACATCCTAATTTGGGCTTCAAATAATGTAAGGAAAATTAACTTGGCTCCGATTATAACCTAGAAAGAATTTCTACATGGGTCATTTCATATTTAAAATCCGACTATACGGAATAAAATAATATATAAAAATAATACAGACAATATAAGATTAATTTGATAGCAAATTATTTAGAGTAGTCATAATATTAAGTAAGAGAAGAAAGAGAGAAAGAGAGAGAGAGAGAGAGAGAGAGAGAGAGAGAGAGAGAGAGAGAGAGAGAATATGTGCGTGTATGTGTCACGATTTCGCATCATCATAATGTATACGGAATATTCATAACCAAGTTAGATGAAACTTACTTCGGAGCAGCAACATGGCATCACTTGCATTTGGAAGACATAGCCGTGCATCAGTTTGCATACTTCATTAATACTTACGAAGGCTTCCTTGTCTTAATTTTTATGCGTACTTATACGATCAAAAATTTATCATTAAGCTGCTTAAAGACCGACGGGCTTAAGTTTATATTCTATAATGAGACATTTACACTGTCCGAACTGTTGCCTGCAGTTTTTCTTCGCAATTCCACTCCTTTATTGCAGACGACGAACGTTCGCGGCAAGCCCGCAGTAACCGCGTATATAGGATCCCTGCACAAGGTCGTCTGGGATCCGGAAAGGATCAAAAGGTGTGGAACAATAAGAGCCCTACATTTTTTATGTCGTACGGCGTAACTAATACTAGGTTTTACAACCAGCAGAAACGGGCGGATATTGCCATTCGTGTACGTAAACATCACGTACGCACATTAGAGTGACGCTGTAAAAAGCCCACTCAAATGTTTATCGAGAAATATTTCACGATGCGGTGCACCATTCGATTCTTATGAATCAGATGGTTAATTCGTTCAAAAAAATCGACGGAAAATCGAGACGCCAAAGATGGTCGCAATAAAATGTTGAAAAAATTTAGTATCTAAATTATAAAAATGTAAAAAACTCGAGAATTATTAAAGAAGAGTAAGAATATATCAGAAAATTCTTTTAGTATAAAAAAAATTAAGAAGAAAATGAAGAAATTATATTTTAAACATTTCGATAACGTAAAGAAAATTACAATAAACAATGAAACAAAAATATAATTATCTTAATCACTGTAAATAATAAGCTTATAGCAAATAATAATTAAATGAAAAATTAATTAAATAATGAAGCATTAAAGTTGCTTTCAATTATGACATTTACTCCCTATATTCTTAATATTAATCTTCTTATAATAATATTTAAAATTTAAATTCATAGACGTAAAAAAAAAGATTATCTATTAGACAGTAAGGTTGAAAAAGATCAAAGAATCTGTCTATGAAGCAATTCGAAATAGCGATAAGAGATCTTACCTGAGAATAATTTTTTGCAAATGAACGATGTCGATGCACATACTCATGTAATAAATGGTCACGGCACGAAGAGAAATCTGTTGCAGCCCTGCGAAATTTCACGAAGGAAAAACAGTTCTCCACAAAATTTATAAAATTTCCGTCTTGTGTTTCATTAATATCAATCGTTCACCTTCTCGTTGCACTTGCAAAAATACCTATAACGAAAAACTCTGATGATTACGTTTGCGAGACTGCGAGATTTGTCGTCCGTCAGATTTGCAGTGGATTCGTGCCAACCGTTCGCATTTGGCCCAATCTATTATCGAGAAATTCGACTCTCGCGAATTTTTTATTTTCTTTTTTCTTTTTCACTCAAGAGGCTCTTAAAAATGACTGGCCGCCCGTTCTACTTTACTCGTTTTCCTAGCTGCTAGAAGCAGCGTTCATCGCCAATATTTCACTTAAGTTTCCAAAATCAACTTGATCTATTAACTCGACCGGTACTCTGATAAAGTACCCGCATCTTGATCTTATTGAATATAACATGAAGGTATGAAAACCACACGGATGAAAACTTTGCATTACCAACTACGCGCAGTTTCTTTAAGCTACTTAATAATTGGTCTTATCTTAAAGTATAAAAAGTATAAAGTATATATTTTAAAGACGTATGAATATATAAATTAAATAAAAATGTACGCCAACTGAAGAATATAAATTACCAACAAAAATTTTTTCCACGTTATAAATAATATATCTTAAATTAATATCATTTATAATCATGTTTTAATTAATTATATTTTGTAATTAATTAATTATGCATAATTTATACCTTCTTTGAACGTTTTACTGAAAGGATTAATGGCGAAGAAAATCGAATATGAAGACTAAGTTAGAGAAAGATAATGGAATTATCGATAAATACAGTTGTGAAGTCGCAATTGTACCCGAAAATCTAACACAGAACGACAAGAATTTTCCATTAGTCGCTCCGGGTCGTAGAATAGAGAATAGCAAACTGTCGGATGTCAGAAATGATTTTCGTTTGGAATCGGTCGCAATTTCGCAAATACACGACACAAAGTTTACCGTCGTCGGCTCACTGATGCTTCCAACTCAATATCGCGTTCCCCTCGCTCTATTAATTCCACGGAAGCCGCCTGACAAAGAAGCGACGTGTTTGCTAGAAATTTATTACTGCGAAACGCACAAGTATGCCATATTTCGTATCTTCCTGTTACACGTGTCTTACGCCATTAGATTATTATCTCGTCCGAAACGATTAATTGAGATTATGAGATTGTTCTTGCTCGCACGCGGCTTATCGCGTTACCCAGTATAAAGGGATATCGCGAGGCCAATTGTTTACGCGCTCCAATACGTGCATCATAGCCCGAGCCACCATTATCCCAGCAATTTTCTTACGATCTCTATCCCACTTTATCTCTATCTATCTATCTATCTATCTCTCCCCTCCCCCGTCCTATTAAACGAGGTACTAGACTCTAAACCATTAATCAGTATCGAGACTTGTCCGCTCTCTTGCCTCTGGGGATTGCAAGATAATAGCCAGCAGTTCCATATACTGAAAAAGAAATCCGCTTAATTTGTGCTGATGCAAGGTACCGTATCATTAAATTTAAAATACATTTTTATCGACATTCCGAGCCTCTCTACTGAACTGTGCCACGATAAAGCCTATGAATTTATTCAAACGATGCATTTACATGTTACATCTAGCAAAAATCGATTTCCTGGTCGCAAATTCCGGTCGCGCATATTTTTCTTTTTTCCCTTCCTCGCGCGAGTTTTTGACGTTTAATCGTTTCCATAGCTTCCGCGTAATATCGTAACGCAGATTCGCCGGATGTGTTTTACGGATTAACGCATAGCAGAAAAACCGAGATAATGCTCACAAATTCTCGCGCGAATTTTATGCATAACACTCGACGTTTAAATCTACTCTGATAGGAATAAATGGGTCAACGGATTTTTTTTTCCGTGAAACATATGTTCACCCACGAGATGTCATCGGAAACTTTTAAATGTCGTGAGGAAACTTGGTACCGACATATTTCGTAAATCAGACCTCATTTTTATTTTAAAAATCTAGTTTACCGCTGGAGATTACTCGATCATTAAGTGATTTTATTAAACGCACGTCAAAGTATCAAACCATTTATCTCGCGTCTGATTTTACCGGCCATTACGCTCGGCGCCGATTAGATTCCACGATATTTTTACTCTTACATTTCGAGTACGGACAGTAATGCGTTAAGCAGCACTTCTCTCGGCTAATTCAGAAAAAGAGAGACTCCAGACGAGTCGGTAAAAACGGAAGAAAGCGAAAATGGGCAGAAGCAGAAACCAGAGGAGAAATGGGGAAACGGAAACAGGGAAGAATACAAGGAAGAGAATATCGAGAGATTGCTATTGGCAAGAAAGGATATAAGGGAGAACAGAATATAAGGAAAAATCGGAGACGAAGAAGAGCAGGAAGCGCGGCATGAAGAACGAATGAGTCCGAACTCTCCAAGTAGTAACGGTCGATGTTCGGGCAGCCAAGCGTGATATTCCATTCCGCCGAACTACATAATTCCAAGTCCCGATTTCGAAGACGGCGAGTCTTACAAGGAGCATCACCGATCGACGTGCTGTCGATTTGACCTAGTTCGTGAACTTTACCAATGACAGGTACCTCTTTTACCTCGATGAGCTCGTTAGTACGAGGAGGGACTGACAAGTTGAGGTATAAAAATAAGATAAGAGGAATAAGGAGTAAAACGTTATCGATATACGGAGAAACGATAATTGCGATACTGACCATGAGTTTGCGGATTATTTTCAGTGAACAAGCTAGGAGTATCGTTAGTTTGATTTTGAGTATAGAAAAAGATTTTTCCTATTTTCTGATTTCTTTATTTTAAATCATAAATAGTAGCCGCTTATCGTTCATCAATCTACTTCAACAAAAAAGCTGTAGAGATCTGGTATATAGATACTTTCATTTTTTGTCGATGTAAAATCTAATTAATGTCTGGTACCATATGCATCACTGAGAAAGATAGGGAAATATTCGTGATGAGATGATGTCGGGCATGCGGATTGTGACAATGGTGCTCCCCGCGATTCGAGCGGAGGGTGATTCGAAAGGACGAGAGCAGCCAGAGGGATGCAGATTAATATTGGCGCGCTTCTTGTTTTCGTCCATTCCGAAAGCCCGCGATAAATCAAATAAGCGTGAATTCCTTCGACGCTATCGAAATCCTTTCGATATAAACACACCGGGGATCGATAACACCGGATGAGGCGTTACGGCACAGCAGAAAAGAAATACGATTTGCACGCGGCCGACGAGTCACGTGTGGATATTTCAAAGCGTAACTCCCGAGGATATTTGCAGATTCGAGGATTATCATTGCGTTCGATCCTACTACGCTTCGAGATTTTTAGCGACGCTAAAAGAGAGTAATAAAGCATGATCACAAATATACAAATAAAATATGGAGAATACAGTATAAAATAAACTAAAACGTGCGTGGGATGGCAGCAAAATGTAAAATAAAAAATGAAATACAAAATCAAATGTTACTATAGCGTAAAGGACGAAAAGAATTCAGTATGAGATATCAATATGTGATAAGAGATTTAACAAAAAAAGCATTCTTCTATTAGAAGATGGATGTGACTTAAATGGTACAATTTGCGTCTTATATAATGCCGGCTGCGGTAAAACTATAGGGAGAAGATGTAAATTTCTAAGATTGATGTCCGCGATTTTCTAGAACGTTGCTCAGCCATTTTGTGCAGGTGACTAGTCGACTCTAATATTCTTCATAGATAGTGCTCCGAGTGTTATAATACTTTCGCATCTACATGATGTAGGAATCAATGTGTTAGGAATTTGGCTAATATTCAAAAGAATTGCATCCCATTTGTGAATTTTACAACATTTTAAAAAATCAAATGCAAAGATCATAACAAACTAAAACCGAATAATATAAATATTTTCATCATTTTTAAAACTGGTAAGTGTTATATAAGGAAAATCGATATGGTATATTAATTTTATTTAAAAATTATATTATAATAAATTTATGTAACATTTTATTTATAAAGTATCCAAAACTGTTAACTTATTTCAATTCATATACGATTTTTTATCGAAAGCGCGGTTGCGCTGCTAAAAATTTACGATCGTATGTATATGTTTCCATTAAAAATCATGGTAGAGACGTGAGCGACGAATTTTCCATTTACTCTCACCCTCTGGTAATTTCTCTGTCTGGTCGTTGGCCGCTTGTCACCCCTTCGGTACGAAAATATTTTCCAAGCATTATTTACAATATGTCATATTTACGTCATCTGCAGTTTCGGTTGCGCGCCTCCAGCTTTTTTTTAAACTCCTGTATATCAAAATTCTCACATTTTTCATAACGCACGATTAAACATATATAACTCGAAAGTAGACAGAAATTTTGATAGAACTTTTGTTCGTGTTTTATTATTATTTTAATAGCTCGCACTCTTTCTCGAGGAAATCCGACATCTTTACTATCTGACAACTATAATTACGCGACATCGATTTAACTCTAGATGGCAATCAGACGTCAATTTAATCACTGACTAACAGTAATCGTCTTCGCGAGTAGAAAATCGATCGTACAATTACCTCGCCTTTCTCACTCGTGAAACTAACTGGCGCACATATCTCGCAGAGTTAATGCTGCGATACGCAATTCGTCGCCGCTGCGGTTCTTGGTGTATCTGCTTGCCTATCTGAAGCAGAAGCCTTGGATTTTGGACAGAATACGAGCGGCAGGGATCGTCGAGAGAGCGCAATTGATCGTCGCCAACCGCAACACGACCACTATCACCGCGATCATCGCCATCATCTCTGAATTCCAGCACGTTAATGGGTATTGCGATTGGTGCGGAAGATTCGATCTCTGATTCCGCCTGGATCCCCGTTCGAAGCCGAGGCTTGTTTCACGACGATAATAATACCGAATACAGCCTGATATCCATTACTATCTCGTCTCTTCGTTGTCGCTAATGACGAACGTTCGAGAGCAATATTAAACGTTATATGTGTTGCGACTACAAGGACAATAACGTAATAAAAGGAATCTCAACAGAATGTCACTGTAAAATTCAGAAGGCTGATCAAACTGAGAACCGTTCGATCGATATCGATGATCGTAAAAGTATAGAAAAGAAAAGCAAAATCAACAATGACTACTTTTACACGGCTCGATTTACGTTGAAGTTATAATATCGATGTTAAGAAACTTGTCAATCACAGTCATTCTATTATATTCTATTAAAGAATAACTATGATTGGCCAGTTCCATAACATCGATGTTATGACTTCGACACAAATTGAACCGTAAACGTAATAAATCAGATCGAACGTAATTATAATCATTCATCTTCGATCGAGCATCTTCTATCTTTGAACGAATACCGATTCACATTTATTCTCAATGTTCTGCTTTTCCGTTAATCTATGACTATCTAATTAATCTATGACTTTGGAGATGGTCGATGAATACTTGTGCTCAAAAATATAGATATGAGTTAACCGATTGGTTCTCCGATTTTCGATTTTTTTAACGTAGCTCCGGCTCTTCGGTTAACAAAAAAAATCTTTGATTAACTACTAAAATTTCTTTTACTCTTTTTTTATTTCGATTTTTTTCCGATTTTAAAAAGAAGTCCGACAGGAGGACTTATGATTTTTTTCTTATCCTTTTTTTTTTTAGAGAACGCACTACATGACAGTAAAAATTTTGATGGTGGCAATTGATCTCCCGTGGGATAGTAGGATCTTCGACAGAAAAGTCGTTGATCTCCAGTGAAACATTAGTCGAAAGGTGACCAACTATGGTATGAGTGTGTGATCACGTACAGAAACACGCCATTACTTGTGTCCACCGTGTTCTCGGGGAAGCTATTTCCTCTCTCTTTCACTCTTTCTCCGTCCTATGGGGTCTCGGTGGCAATTTACCAATCAGCTTTATTAAATTTCGGTGCCGCCAATATGGCGGACTACGGGGTAACTCGATTGCTCCATCGTGCTGCAGCCACTTTCAGCTAGCTCGCAGCCGGTCCTAATCCTTAACAGGATGGGACAAGATCGTGCAAGGGTCGGAGGAAACTCATTATAGCTCGATCGAGTCTCCCAAGAATAACGTCGCAGCTAATTACTATAAGCGGCTGTAACGCGATCTAAAAATGCCGCCACATTTCCCATTTGGAAGGAAAAGTTCCTATACATTACTATTACGTCAAACATCTAAAAAATAGTTAATATATTTGACAAGAATAATTTTAACAGTCAGAACAAAATTCACGTAGACATTAAACTATGAATATTGCAATACGTTTCAATCACATTCAGTTGCTTTGATATTTAAGAAGTTTATACTAAAGAAATTTATATTTTTTATAGAAACCTTTGCCTCTACCATTTTAACAGTCAACCAAACAAATCGATAAACTCGCAAAAATATCTAAAAATAGTTTCGAACGAGTCAAATTTAAAATCTACACACGAATAGCAGTAAAAACGACAACAGAATCTCCGCGTTAATCGAATGTGCAAACAGAAGCGAGGCGGCTCCGCCAAAGCGAAACTAACTATCGCGCGGCAAGAATGGGGATGATCCGCGGTATTACGCGCGTTGCAGTCTGCAATTTCGACACGTGCGCACACGCCCGCGCGTGGTCGGAGCGAGAGGGAGACGGTCGGACCGACCGGGGAGAAAAAAAAAAGAAAAAAAAAAGATAGGTATTAAAGGGAACGCTCACGGGCGAAACAGGTAAAAACCGCAAAAGCGCAGTCCACGAGAGTGGCCTACGGCAAATGTAGTGACGAGCGGGATCAATATACACGCGCGGATCTAACCAGCCACCCGGACCGGTTGTCTGGACCGCCGCCGCTCTCAGCCCATCGGGAAATCATCCCCTAGGCCTCGAACTCCAGTCAGTCACCCCATCCACCCTCTCTCCATCGCCGGTTGCTCGCCTCGACCCGACTCACCTCGTCCACCATGGTGATCTCTCTCCTCCTCCTTCGATCACGTAAATTGCTCCTCCGGTCAGACCCACCCCTCGGCGATTGATACGCAGAGCTTAAATTATAGGCGCCCCTGATCCCCGACGCGCCTTAGGCGAGCAGGGGCATGGATTTGCGGTGAATTCCAGGCAAGCATGCGAACGCCGGACCGAATCGAGCTGAGTCGTACCGGGACGAGGTGAGACGAAATCACTGTCAAAATTCGTTTCTCGCAAACGAGATCATTCGCCCTCGTTATTTACTGTGAGAGAGCTAAGCCATGAGTAAATGTTACACGACACGATAGGGTCGTTAATTACCGTATAACGAATTGTCGGGCGCGAGGGATATTTTTCAACCTCAATGTTAGAGGTAAAATTATTACAATCCAACCGGGAAATATATTATTCAAACTTGCGTGTTCAGCTTTTTTTAAATAATTTTAGAAGTACAAATTAACTGGACAAGCTTTTAAAAATATGATTTATACACAGAGTATAATCAAATGAGTGATAACAAGGATGATGAGATGATATGATTTCACGAAATGATATCTAACTTTTCACGTTTTACAAATAATTATAAATTCATCACGCATTATGTCGAACTCAAAAAATTATAAGACATTATTCCGCGCTGGAAATATATATGTTCTCTAAAGATATTAAATTTGCATGTCGTCGGTAAGTAAAGCTCTCGACAGAGAAACTTGTACCCTAGAACAATTATTCAAATGAAACTCGCAGGTTACGTCTATACGAGTGTTTGGAGAAAGAATAATTTTGCTCAAGTATGTAAAACTTTAGGTAGATACAGATTTGAAAATAATATTGTTGTATTAAATAATATAAAACTACTAAGAAATAATAATTAATAAGAAACTCAAGCATGATAAGCAATGCTGCGAAAAGTTTTGACCTGCTGGCAATCAGTTGGGCGTCCGACATAATTATTTTAGTAGACCAGCGAAATTATTTTTAGACTTATATCTAGTCGAATTGTTAGATGCTTTAATAAAATTAAATTTTTTTTATATACATGTTACTTAACAACAAGAATTTTTCCTGCCTGAAATAATTCGCATCCGGACTAAAAAAGATTATTTTAAAATCAAAACAGTAAATATTTCATGCAAACCTTTCAATTTTCAAATTAGCTTTTCCAAAAACATCAACACGGTGCACTGATTTCAACAAACGACCAAATTATTTTCATAAATTGGAATCGGTACAGTCGTGTATCAATTTTTGCTTTAAACGCTCCGCGCGAGCCGCTTTTTAATCAATACAGATATCGCCAATTTTAAATACGAATCACCGCAAATATCGCCAGTCAAATGTCGCACACGTTTAATTCACGTAATAAATTACTCTTTACGATCGAGTATGACCGGAGCGTTATACTCGTCGATTATTATGGTGACATATAATATGTAACATACTATTAATATTAATGAATTAATTTAAATAGAAGTATAATTTAATGGGCATATGTAATTCCTATTAAATCAAAAATGAAAATTGAAATTATTAAAAATATTGAAAGAGAAGAGAGAGAAAGAGAGAGAGAGAGAGAGAGAGAGAGAGAGAGAGAAATGTTATTATGAAATGATATTTTTCCGTCATGTACATTTTATGAAACTTTGTTTCAATATGTAGTGAAACATATAGCATTAAAATCTCACAGCATTAGTTCCAATTCAATTTACTTATACGTTGTTTGTTATCGCGTTGCAATAATATTATTTGTTCGAATTTGTCACTTTAATTAAAAATCTAATTTTAGATATTAATTACAATTGCGGTGTACGAAATAAAAGAATATAATACGATGAGCGATATTGGCATCGAGGATGCCCAAATCAGGAATTTCTTTTTCTTTTTTTTTCTTATATCTTCCGTGTTTCACCGATAACGATACCTTCGAGCGTCGACATTTCGCGTTGGTCGTTTTACATTTACGTGTGTTACGAGGGGCGGTTCTCCCATCGGGTGAGAGCCCAGTTCGACATCCGTGGGAATCGGATGGCTGCATCTCGGCTCTCGTGTCGCGAGAACCCTGAGGACAGCGACGGAATCGTGTAGATTACGAAACACGTTCTGTCCACTTCGGCCATTGTCTTCGATCGGTCGCTGCAGGCAACTTCGCCACTTGCAAATTCGATAAAATGTGAGTACGTTATAATCCTTGAACGCGCTCGTGTTACGCCGTCCAATACCTTCGGTCGTTCGATATGCAATCACGGTATATCCGATCAAAACGAAATAATAAATATTCTACTTATGAAGGGACTTCATCATATCGTTAAATAATAATTATACAAAATATATAAATAATTAAAATCATTCGATGAAAAAAGAAATTACAGTGCAGGTATATTGAGTATGTCAATGTAGCTAACTAAGATTGTCAACCCTAGTAACTAATGCACAGGTTATCTATCACTGGTAGTCGCAATATTAAACTATCCCAAACTGCAATGTGAAGCAGTATTTCACATGAGTGCTCACAATATATATCGCGAGATACCTAGATTCACAATTCCCATCGCAATGTCATTGAAATGTCACTTCTCGTGCCACCTGTGAGAACAGCAGTTCGCGGATACGCGAAACGAAGTTGACGGCGAATAACCCTAGATTCCAACGGAGCAAGCTCGTCGTCGTGAAAATCCTCTTGTCGTCTCTTACGACGATGACTGACGACATGGTACGTGGTCTTTCTTTACACGCTTCCACGTGCCGGAACGCGTTGATGACGTCGTCGACGTTGTCGCAATGTTGCTTCGAGAAAGATAGTGCGAGCTCTTTTGTTGTACTTATCAAGCGCTCCTCTGCTTCCTCTTCAGCAAAGGAGACTCAAAAGTCATCGATCTTTCACACCGTAACGTGTTAGATTATTGAATTTCGTGTCTTTTGTTTTTTTAATATATGTGTATGGAAATGTGTCCACTAAACTTTGATTCACATGTCTCCGGTATAACTTCAAAATGTATTATCTATAGTCTAGTACTCGAGACTCAAGTTTCAAACTGAGCATTTTTCAAAACGACAAGGACTGTTGAAAATGTGTCGTTACAAGATTTTTTCAAAATAATTATGCGCTAGGTATTTTTAAAAACATGAAAAATATCTTTCGTACACCAAATACAGTCATATCGATTCTTTCTCTTTAATCCTTTATAATGTACAGGATAATATACAAATACTAGCAATTTTACTGTACATTAATATATATACCGCAATTCCACGTTGGATAATATTTATTTCTGTATCGTAATTACTAAGGCTAATAATATATATCTTTCTGTCAGAGACTTCAAAATATTTGATTAAATTTTATAATCGCTTTGTGCGATTGCAATTTATGACAATACTAATTAATGTTTCTGTTATTTTGTCACTCGTTGAGTTCGTTCACATAATAAATTAATAATATTAATCAAGTCCATATTTTCATTTCATTTTCTACAATAATAGTCTGTGACATATCGAAAGCGTTGTATCTATACATTTGCAAATTATTAATTTTTTTCGCGCTAAATTCTTCTCAAAAAATATTTGACAATATTTATATTTGACAATATATGTGACATGCCACACGCTATCAGGTCCTTTTAGCGAGTTGGTAGTTTTTGCATAACGTTATCCCTGCACCGATATTGGCAATCGATACTGCGTCTCCACGCATCGATCCCGCATGTTTGATACATCAGAATTGTATGGACTTGGACAAGTAGTCTATCAGTAGGATAATAACGCTAGGAAGCCGCGGTCAGATAATCACGTTTAACGATATCTAGATACATCATTAAGGGCGATATTAATTTATGTCATATTGCTGTATACTTAAACTTTGCGGAAACAGTTGATATTATATAATGGTTACAGTAATTATTATATCAACTATTGTGTATGTAACTATTGTGTACGATTTATAAAATAATGTCGGAATATCTGGGATATAAATATTGAATGTAATTCTCGTTTTTCGCGACATATATTTTTCGCTAACTTTATCTACACAACAGAATAAAACAGAATAAACTATATAATTTTATACGAACAGAGTATATCTATGAGCTGAGCTTTTATTTCGTATAATAAAATATTTCAAATATGCAATATTCAGATTAAAGACAATGTAATTATGTATATTTAGAAGATCATATAATACTTGTGTGTAATATTAAACGACATAAAATATAACGACATATAATAATATTAAATGACACTATATTTTTTTAGTAATAGCATTTTCAGACTCTCATGTCAGTTTTTATTTTTTTAGTAATAACATATATATAATCCTGAGGAAAAGCAAGCTAATAATATTGAAAATTTTTTCAATTCCATATCGCGTAGCAATTTACATGAACCCTTTCTTTTTTGACTCGGGAAATAAATCATTGCTTGTGCAATCTAAAAGTCAACATCCACTGAATAGCTGGTAAGGTGGAAGACACGGAGAAAGACGAATGCCACGCGCTTTTACTTTTGAGCCAATGTCAAAACGGTCTTTTTGCAATTGCGGTCACAGTAACGTCCTCGACGTCGCGCTTAGTAGGGAATACTGAAAGAGAATTTTAGTTTAGATCATGCCACGGAAACTTGAAGATTTTTTGAGCTTTCTCTCAACTTTTCTGAATTACGAGCAACCATCGAGATCCTTTAGACCTGCACGTGCCAATTTTGACGTCCAACATAAATTGCATAAATTAAAAACATATTATCTTTGATATTTTCTAAATAAAGATTAAATTGTTAAATGAATTTATATAATTCTGCTACAGTAATACTGCAACATTGCATATTGCAGTAATATTGCAGAGATTTTGCAGCAATATTCTATGCTGTATGGATTATTAAATAGATGCATAATAAATAAATAACAACTATTACTTTTTTATTTAAAAAAATGTTTAATAGCGAAGAAATTATGAAAATGTGATGTATTATTATAAATGAAATTAATATTTATAATATGCTGTTATATAAATGAGAAGCAAACATCTTTGCTTGAACAATCTAATCAATAAAGAATAGAATCGTAAATTAACAGTTGTTTCTTCTCATACTATTCAGGTTAGGTTAATTTCGAATTATACAGAAAAAAATTATACATTATTAAAGTAGCTTATTAAAGTAGCTATAAAAAAATTTAGTCAAATGTAATTTTGAAAATAATTTTGTTTGAAACATCAAAAGAATTATGTAGGACGTTCAAATTGTTGGCTAGAATATTAAAACTTTTTGCAACATAGTCATCAATGCTTAAACATTCTACATAATTATTTTAATAATCTAACAAAATTTTCAAATCTGTATCTAATTATATATTTTAAGAATTTTAAGAACGTTTTTATTCTTTAATAAAACCGTTTTTTTTTGTAACAATCTATCTAATGGACAATTTCATATTACGATAACGCGATAGTTGCGTGCAAACTCGATTGTTACTCACTTAATTAGTTTCTCACTTTTATTTCCGTCACGTTCTCATAATTTCATTAATTAGTCTTACTCGTTTATTAATTTATAATGTTTATTAATTTCACCTTAATGAAAAGTGCCACGGGAAATATCAGAATTGTTCGACAAATATTTTCGTGGAAACAAAAGCATTGCCGATGAAAAAGCTTCTCACGTATTTAATTTGTCCAATTTACAGCGCACACGCAAAGCGCGTAGGTACCCATGATGTTCGGCAAGCGCAAATTAAATCCTTTTCATGCAAATACTCAATTAACTGATATGCTAGTGTGTATGTCTGTGCTATAACATGCGTGTACGCACGTTGTGAGTGCAAAAGTGTATAAAAGCGTACTGGAGCTGTATAAGACGTGCAAAAGGGACGCTTCGTAAAAGTAGCGTATATATAACATTTTCAGACCCTCATGTAAGACCTCGCTTTTCGTTACGTTAATGTCGTGTAAAGCCAGTCTCATGTATATTCTAGTTCTATGATAGATATAATTCCCATGAATATGTATATCTTTATAATACACATCGTGAGTAATTTCGAGCAAATATTATGAGCTATAAAATACTCCGAATAAATATATATATATTAGGTGTTGGAATTAATTCGTAGCGTTTTTTTAATGAAAGAATGTTATTTATTTCACATGAGCATTAAAAAATACATTAATGAAAGTACTTCCCATCACTTTCTACTACTTTTGACCATCTTTCGGGCAGTGAATGAATACCGCGTCGGAAGAACTGTTCATCTTTAGATGAAATCCAGGAATCGAACCATTTTGTACAATCTTCGTAAGATGTGAACTTCTGCTCGCACAAGCTATGAGCTAATGATCGAAACAAGTGGTAGTCGCTAGGTGCAATATCAGGAGAATACGGCGGGTGCGGTAGCACTTCCCATTTAAGTGTTTCCAGGTATGTTTTTACCGGTTTTGCAACGTGTGGGCGAGCATTGTCGTGCAGCAAGATGACTTTATCGTGTCTTTCGAAGTATTCCGACCGTTTTTGCTTCAATGCACGGCTCAAGCGCATCAGTTGCCGTCGGTAGAGATCTCCAGTAACGGTTTCATGCGGTTTTAGCAGTTCGTAGTATATGACACCCTTCTGATCCCACCAAATACAGAGCAGGAGCTTTGAGCCATGGATATTGGGCTTTGCCACTGATGTTGATGGTTCGCCGGGCTTAACCCATGACTTTCTGCGCTTTGGATTGTCATAATGGATCCACTTTTCGTCACCGGTAACAATCCGATGCAAAAAACCTTTTCTTTTCTGCCGTTGAAGCAGCAGTTCGCACGTGAGAAAACGTCTCTCAATATCCCTTGGTTTCAATTCATATGGGACCCAATGTCCTTCCTTCTGGATCATGCCCAAACTTTTAAGACGTTTTCCTATTGTTGAGAAGTCAACTTCCAATGACGTAGATAATTCTTTAAGTGTTTGACATGAGTTTTCATTGAGCAGTGCCTGCAAATCGTTATCTTCAAATTTTTTCGGCTGACCAGGTCGCTCCTTGTCATCCAAGTCGAAATCACCAGCTTTAAAACGTGCAAACCACTTCCTACACGTTTGCTCAGCCAGAGCATGTTCACTATACACATCCACTAAAATACGATGAGCTTCAGCTGCACTTTTGTTCATATTAAAGTAATGAAGCAAAACTCCCCGCAAAAACTTTATCTGGCACAAATTTTGACATATTCAATGAATTATACAGTATTGTTATTTATGATTTCAAGAAAGGTTATGTACAGCAAATGACGTCCTATGATAGATGTTTACAATGTATACAGAACTATAGGTAACAACGAAATAGTGTACTGCTTGTGCCATCTCTTGTAAAACGCTACGAATTAATTCCAACACCTAATATATATATATATATATATATATATATATATTTACATATATACATATATAAAAACGAAATGTTAATCCATGATTATAATTATTTGAAAGAAATTTTAATCAAGAAGTACTTCGTAAAATTTTCTTAATTTTCCTCGATACTAAAAAGGGAAGAAATATGCTCGGGATGTTCACCGCGAATCTTGATCTGAATATTTTCGTTATCCACGTCCTCGGCCCGTAATTATTTCTTTGGCAAATATTCTCCCTATCGGCTGACTCGGCTTGTGTTTCGCTTTTATTAAATCCCACGCCCTGTCCGCGATTTCTCCCCGTTTCCCTCACGCGTCTTTTATTTCTGGCACGAGGTTTTAATAAAACGGGATATTAAAGGTATTAAGTGCGCAGTCATCCTCTGAGCAGAAGCCAGAGCAAGCCAGAACTACACGGTCGCAAAAAGGCCCGCGCGAATTTCTTTCGTTTCCACTTGAACCCCTTGAACTCACAGCTACGATTATTGCGATCGTGACTCTTTCGCGTAAAGAATAAGAGAAAAAAGTCGCTAATCCGCGTGGGTTTTTCTGTGTGACGCCTGCACACCCTTCGTTTATTATATCAAATATCATGGAAAAGCGATAGACAAACTAAGAAAAAAGATTTCTCGGTTTTAATAAATTCTAATAAGAGAATTATCCTTCATTGATTTTAATGAGTTTTAGATTTTATGTAGAGCATCAAAAAATATTAGACTCACTTTTATATTTGCTTATTTCCAGGTTTAGGAAGGTTGAAATAACTCTTACAGGTGGGAGCAAATTAAAAAATTTAACATGTTCGAAAAATCTGAATATTAAGAATATGAAATACCACAAGACTTTTATGTAACACATTTTTTCACATATTTCATGTTTTCAAATATATTCGCTGAAAATGAAAAAATACTTTATTTTTAAGGGGTTGTTTCGGCCCCTAAAACCTTCAGACAAGCAAATAACTAATATTTTTTATGAGATATAACTAATGTTTACATCGCCGTTTCTGGAAAAATGAATAAAATTTGTTTTCTGTTGATTCTCACGTTCATTTGTGTCGACGGCAATACTCGAAACTCGTGCACTTGAAAAGTAAGCATTGCACATAAATAGGTTTTGAGCACCTTCGCTCCTAATACGCGGAGACGCCATCTTGCAAATCTGTTCGAAAATAATGTAGGCATGCCGTCGCGTCGTCGCGAGAACCGGACGAGCAAACGGACTCATGAATTTTTCAACCGCGTATTAACGATGCTCTGCGCGAAAGTCATGCCCTCGCGACGTCTTTGATGCGCCTAAAAGAAGCTGCCGCGTTGAACGGGGACACCAGGAAGGTAAAAGGGGTGTCCGCCCCTTTTTCCGTATCACTACCCTGCGGATAAGAAACGACCGCAGACCTGGGGGCGAATGGTTTGCCCAGAGAAAAACTCCACCACCTTACCTTCTTCTTTGACCCCGTCTACCATCATTTCTGGAAGTACCGCCACGAGGGAAACTTTCCGACGATAAAACGAGGCCTCTTTTTACACGCCCGTGCCTCCTCCCACCGCTCTTTCGACTCGACTCGTATCCTAAAGTCTATAAATCCCCCAGCATCTTACCGTGCTTCGAGTGCGCATCATTAATAATGACGTTGAGCCGCTCACCATCGAAGACGAAGGTCTTGCCGGTGCAGACGGGTAGACATTGTGCAGAAGCGACACTGTAGGGTCGGAACAGGTTGGGTGATACGATCGGGATTTGAACTTAGCCGATGTGAGCATGCAGTCAAGAAGAACGAAGTCGGACAGATACAGACGGGTGACGATAACGAGCGCAACGCGAATGGAGGGTTGAGGGAAAAGTTTGAGTTTCGGTTGAATTATTTCAACTTACAGCTTTATCTTTTTATATGTATGAAATGCTTAAATTATAATTAATGTCGTAAATTGATGATGTCAGAATTAATAACTGTGATTATTCCCGCGATCACGTAATATGAATTATAATAGCTAATAATAATTACGTAATTATAGATTAATAGTCTCGTAATTGTTATTAGTTACAATAAATGTTACTTTATGAGTGACATTTAGTTATTGTAGCTATTTATTCTAAGAGGGATATTTCCTCTTAATTTTCCACGTTTAATTTTCTTTGATCATCGACAACGGTGTCAAAAAAGAAAAAGATTTCAGCGTTCAACACGACCTCGACCGATTTTCGACTCTATTTTCCCGACAATTATGGTTCATTACTGCACGAAACTTTGTCGCGCAGCTCGTTATGGACCGTACTGCGGCCATGAAACTTCGTTAATTGCTGGAGCTTTTTATGAGGTTCTGGAAACGAAAACGACAGCGGCGAGGATATATCGAGTCGTTATAAAAAGGCGCAGCGATTTATGGTTGCCTCGGTTCATTAGATGCTATTCGCAATCTTGATGTACTCCCGCGGAATCCGTCCGAGATAATATTTCATTGGTTCATTATGTATCGTTTATCTCTTTGAGACACTCCTACATTTGCATTTTGTGAATCATAATATTTTACGCTCGCTCCCTTTCTTTTAATCCGCAGTTTATTATTTTCTTATTAAAAGTCTGTCGCTTTTACTTCTTTGATGTAATCAAAGTAACGCAATTCTTGCAATATATTACGAATAATTCTGCTTCTGTAAAAATATTTAACAAAAAATATTTAAACGTATTGTTTTGCACTTTATTACGAAATAATTATATGTGTATAAATTCAACTATCCGGAATACATTTCTTTCGCGTAAAAAATACAAATCTATTACAAATTTGTATCTTCCTAAGCTATCAATTATTCTATCAACGTAAATTTTAACCGACATCCGGAAGACACATCGGAATCGAGCACAAATAACTTACTTCCTCTCGTCGCTCTCTCGGGCGATCGTCTGTACGGCTATATGCCCGATTGTTATGCAGATTGAAGTAACACCAGCCGGCAGTTACTCCGAGGCAATTTTGGCGATACTTAGCCAAAGTGAAGTTATCCGATCCAAGCTGACCCGTAAGTGATGCCATTTCCACTTTGGCGACCCTCGATTCGCTAAGCCTCGAATGTAAATGATATTTGTATGAGATAGCTAACGCGTTCAATTTTCTCGTGAAAGCTTAGTGAAAATTTTGTACCAATGTATTACGGTATATTCAAAAAAATAATCTTTAGTTGTGCACCGTGACACAATTACTTTCATGTACGTCATTGTGAAGTATTACTGAGCGCGAGAAACATGTGAGAAAAAAAGGTAGCCTGGCATAACGTCGCAATAGAATTGCGATTGCAATACTTTTCGTGAAAATATCATCGCATTTATTTTCGTCAGAAATAGACGGCTGTCACCGCGGCATTCGATATTTCTCTCTCGGTGGTAATCAATTATACGACTTGACGTAGTCGAACGAGCGGTTAACGTGGCTGTGATGCGTCGAAAAACACAAAGCGATTGCATTCGCGATGGCCAAGGAAAGGTGCATTTGCATAGCGCCGTTGTTATGCAAAACAGGACAGCGAAAAAATGGGTGACTAATAAACGGCGGCAGCGATTGTAATATAATTAATCGATACAGGAAGAGAGAATATCGGAGCAAATCCTGCCAGTTGCTGATCCGATCTCGTTTCACTACAAAGAAGCGCTCTTCTTCGACGAGTAACTAGACAAAGATTAATGACGTGTTTGATCAGATTACGCTTAATGAGCGCCCAAGCATCGTTCTGTCCTGCCTGCGGACGAGAGGAAGTAGAAAAATTTGTTCCTACACCCGTGCACACGATGAAAGGTATTTCTCTCTTTCTCCCGTAACACTTTTTAATTCGTGCAAGATCCCGCTAATCACACGTCGGAAGAAGCAGAATTATTGCGAGATAAACGCGGGGGAATTAATTTCCTTTTTATCTTTCTCATCTTTCATCCCTCAGTAAATGTAACTCGGTTAAAGCACGAATTAGTATCAGAATCAAGTTTCGCACTAATAATTTAATAGAATTATTTATTAATAATTAACCGTACAACTATTTCTATTTAAATAAATTATCAAAATTAATTATTTACTACGTACTAATAAATTATTCGCGCATTATTTAAATAATTTAATATCATAATTTATTGTAAATACTGAATATCGATGTATCTGTAAAATTATCTTTACGTATTTAATTAATTTAAATACCCGTATTATTTTTTTGAATCTCATTTTGCTCTTTCTTGTACAATATGTTAGATAGTTATTGCTACCATTTTAGGTAACTTTGTCTCATTAGGTAACTCAGTCTTATAGTCTTCTTAATTCTCTTGTTTTAATTCGATTATATCGCTGTAGAGAAACTTCCGGTCTCTGTGCGCGACATCAGTAAGGATTAATACTACATTAAAGAGCTCTCTTCCTCAAAGAGCTGATATCTCTTGATGGCATACTATAGCTCTCCCAGTTTGCAGTCGGATGGGAAGCGGAGAAAGGCAAAAGGGAGACTGACTCGATTTTCGATCCGTCGCTTTTGCTATCCCGAGGGATTTTGTCCTAGTCTAGCTAGCTGTCTAGCTTTGTGGACCGACTGACCGGAACCCGGGCTCATGGATATTGTCTGATCTGATGCGGGAGGAATGCGCGCGCGAGAGTTTTTCTACCATTAAATCATCCGCTCTTTGTGGGCCATATTTTGCTCAGCGGTTGGTTCATGCGTTCTGCCCTCGTTCCCACTGCCGCATACATGGTAAGCAAAAGTTTACTTGTAGAAGTATGTTATCATGAATTATTTAGTTATCTATGCTTTTGTGCGTAATATCCTTGATTTTACTGGCTCATATTAGTTTCTCCTATTCAAAGCGAAATGAGATGCATTAGTATAGAAACTATTATACTCCGGTAATTCAACTAATAGGTTCTCTTGGAAACATATACTGAAACAGTAAAACGTCGAATGAAATTGAGATATATTTTGTACGTATATATGTAATTTAAAGTAGATACAATGCAGAATTAGAGAATCTCAAAAAAGCATAATATTGTATTATTATTAATGTGGCCCGCACAGGCAAACGCAGCTATCGAAAATCTAGTCAATTCTTTCTCCAGTTACATTCCTTTGTTGTCTTATTTTCTGCGGCTCCATTCTATCTGCATATTGTCCGCGTAGTATACCAGCAATACGAACGTCTCTTACAAATCGAATACCTGCGAGAAACAAAGCACGCGTCCAATACTTCATTGTGCAAGCTTTTGTATCGTAAGTTCGTTTTCACTAGGACACGAATTAGCGTGCGGAAGAAGCTATCTCTCGTGGAAACACGATAAAATTGCCGAGTCCTCGTAATGTCCCGAAAGTATGAAAGTTCCCTCATTATCATCAGCACCGCCGCCCATCTATTTGATTATACCGTGTTCGAGAAATTTTAAGAGATCCTTAATACAGAATTGCAACAAATTCAAATCGCGCGAGCGAGCGAGAGGAGTTTAAATAAATCTAATATCTTGCATTTAATAATAGCTCACCCATAATAACTTTATATTGAATGAATGGTACGTCAAAAATACAGGAGTTTTGCTTTAATAAAGCGTCGATTAAAAACGTAAAAAATAATTCTCGAACATTTCAATGTTCGTATTATTAACTTATTTATACATGTCCCAATTTGCGTTACATTATTTATTATATCGAAGAAATCTTTTAACCGATATGGATACATTTCATTACTGCTATTTTCGCAATGAATTTCGGCTTTAAATACCTTTATAATTAATCTTCTCAATATGTTGCGAGAATCTCATAAAATCTACTTGAATTTATAATATAAAATAATATTTCATGCTTTTTATAATATATTTACAATTTTTCACGAAACATCTTCGATCATTCTGATTAAATTTCCTCGAAGTTTATGGTAGTAACGTTACTTAGACTACTCTTAGTATCTGTATATTTCATTGTCTCTGGTTAACTCGGTTGACAATCGTCGGCGGCTCGTTTTAACCGTGAAACATAGCAGACTTTACTCTTGCAAGTAAATAGGTCATACATAGCTAATTTCGAAACGGCGCTGGGTTCTGGTCGCAGGCAGCAATATGACATTCATTGTATTTACAGTAGGGAATTATGGCACACGCGCTGTGATCCTGACAAAGAACGCGTTATTTAACGCATTATTAATTACTGCGGCAAAATTGTTTCGATCCAGGGGGAAGAGGGGAGGGGGGGGAGGGAGGGGAAGCGTACACGCGTTATATTATTCCAATTATTATACCGTATAATCTGCTGCCGTGCCTTCGAGCGTTCCATGCATACATTAAGCGGCCATAATAGAACGATTTTAAAATTCGCTGCTGAATTTTCACCAATAATTCAGTGGTCCATAGACAGAATGGGTTATACGTCCACGAATATCTGCTGACAAAGAAATACCCGCGACTTGAATTATGTTATGAAGAAAGGCCAAGTGTGAGAAAGTAATAGCGCGTTTAGCGATAAATGACCAATAAAATTACGGACTAATATCTTTAATGTGCAATTGTAAAAAGAAAATACAAATGAACATTTAGCGACGTCATCATCTTTCTACCCTCAGCCAAAAAATTAAGGATGTCGGACCACCATCTGGTAATCGTCCGATTATCATGATAAGCGTGCTATTACCAGCTCGGAACACAACGAGGTGAACAGAGTAAACTCATTTATTGTTCAGCCTTCCCTTTCTTCTCACCTCCTCTGCGTGCTCGCCGTGCGAGGAGGAACGATGAAACTTTTTCATCAGGGCAGCACGCCATTTATCCGCGCGACCCTTCGGTTAACGACACGAAACGAGCGTACGGCCACGTCGTAAATCCGTCGCAGCCGGAAGTGCGCGAGGAACAACGGAGGACAAGGCCGGTGTCACGAGCAGCTTGATTATTAGTCTTATGAAAAAGGAGGCTCGCAGGAAATCGTCCATTCAAATATAGACTGAAGAAAAATTGATGAAAAGAGTGCGAGTGCGTAAAGACAATAACTTACAACGTTAAGGGATCCCTAACATTTAGCTATAAATCACTGTCCCTGTAATGATTCTAACCCATGACTAAGCGAGAAACTCTCGAGGCGACCCAGTCACGATTTAGATCACTAGTCGGATTTTCATAGTCATAGTTACTATCAGTTTCCGTTCAAAACCAGAGTAATTTTTCTAGCTGCGGTATCGTCCTCAAAATACAACGTATTCGCACCCATTCATTTATTTCTAACACACAGACCTTCATTTCTTTTCGTTTCTTACTGTATAACTCATTCATATATACACAAAAACATTTACTAACATTTAACTTCCCAGTTGTATCAATTGTTCTATCCATTTCAATTTTAACACATCACGTTCTTTCGTATTTCTCACGCACTGTTCATATCAAACATTTCACAAAGCATGCTTTCAATTCACACACATTTGACATTATACTTTCTATTCCTTATTTTTACTACACGCTATTTTTAATCCACGCTTAAAGAGAAAATCTATTCATACTGTCACGGTCACACAGATTGATTTTGTACTCGCTAAATTTTCTTCATCTATTTATATTTATAAAAAACTTAATATCTTAAAATGGGATAACTTTGGCTTAAAATCGGAATAACTTTGACCCACATTTTGATAATGTTCAGACAGTACGTGTGTTAAATTCGGAATATAAAATGTTTTAAAGAAAAATCTTATGTCCTGATTTCTTATATTCGTCTAAGCATTTTTTTTTTTTTTTAATTTGGGCAAAGCTATCCCAACTGGGTTAAAGTTATCTCATTTTAGTACGAATTATTGCAGTAATCACCATTCGTGCTCAATCCGCCTCACTATGTCACGTCTTTGCAAAGCGCCTCGACGAGGTTGTATCTCGGCAACCTTATGAATTCTAGAGAAGCAATATCCCTGCGCAATTCCTACGACGATTCGGCAATACGAGACGCCCGGTACTGGGAGAGTGCTTTGTCGTTTTGGGAAGAGCGCGAGAGGCGACTAGCTGAATCGAGAAAAGGGTTGCTGCGGCACAGCATTGAGATGGAGAATCGCGTTTCTACCTTCGTGTCGTCGACCTTCGTCGCTTTCGTTATTCGAACGGGGGAAGGTAAAGAGAAGGAAGAAACCGTTGGAGATCACCGGCGACAAGGATCGACACTTGGCGTTAGCCTCTCGAGAAAGTGAGAATCGCGGCGCGAAACGATAGGACGGCGGGACGCGAAGAGAAGCTGAAGATCGAGAAGAAGGCGACTACTACGTTCTTCGATAGTTCCCTCGGGAAACGAAACCCTCCTGTGTCACGATCAGACACGCGCGCGTCTGCACCATTGCTGTACGCACATCGAGATCACTCTTCTCACTCGACTCGCTGCCGTTACCGCTGCATTCCTTGTACGCGAATTTATTCCAATTTTTACGGGTCTGTCGGATCGACTTGGTGCGTTTTTATATTTTCAAAGATGTCAGAATGTATCACACTTGCTATTTCACTCCGAAAGTTTTATACTTCATACTTTACACAATATTTGTCCTCGACCTGGAAATTATATCACGTCTGACAAAACAAACTTAAACGTTGCCATTATCTTTATTACAAGTTGTTTAAACTTTAAATTCCCTCTCTATTTGGAAAAACACATACATTTGAATTTTCACACACGAAACGTATTATGGTATAATTCTCTCTACACAAATACGTTAACATTTCTTACTCTATAATTATCTCATTCCTCTTTTGACGGAAGTCAGCTTACGATAGTCATCTTTCTCGTATCCTTCTCAAGAGCTATTTGCAATGTAATTACGGACGTACGTAGCGTGTCCCAGATTTTCTACGCTTCCTCTTATCTATGAATCCTTTAAAGAATTCAGGTTTAATATATTTCTTTAGAAAATAGTTCGAGCACAAAACTCTGTTAATTATAAATAATTGATAACATTATAAATTTCACAAAAAAACTATAAAAGAAAATAAATAAATCCTTCTTGATGTAATTTCAAACTTGAATAACTGAAATGAATTCGTTCTTTAAAATCCTTAAAGTTCTTTAAGAATGCAAGCATTTGACTTACAACGTAACTGCGAGCAAGTTTATAAAAAAGTATTCTTTGATATTTGACGTGCATATCGATTGCAACATTAATCGAACATGTACGTGAAGATTCGAAGGAAACTCTTCGATAGGAAGCTATCAGCATTAAAGCGTTATTGCGAGGGGTGCCAGGCAACGGTTAGTCAAGCGTGGGGATCGTTTGCAGTATCGATAAACAGTTAACAGAAGCGAGAGGCGATTTACAAATAGCTCATATTGATTTGTGTCCGTGCACCATCGTGTACGCGGGTATAACGAGAGTGCATCGACGAGGTAATTAATAAAAGTGTATCCACGAGGTAATTAACAGAAGCGGGCGGGGTAGAAACATGATACTTTTATTACGGCAAAATTCAAAATTACATAACACAGTTATATATATATATCTTTGTAAAACGTTAATAAATAAATAGAGAAACTCTAGAAAATATGCTGCAGCAGATTTTTAATTTGCATATTTTAATGGTAAAGAAATTGGTGTGGTTTTTTTTTTACCATTTGAGAGCCAGGAATTAACGATATTTGAGAAAAGGAAACATTGCCTTAATTGCGCTTTTAGCAACAGGCTATTCAATTATCGTTAAACCCCTACGCGGTAATTAATGCATAACACTGTGCACGTTTTGTTTGGACTTTTTATGAACGTATGATGAAACTTTAGCTCGATAAATCCAGCACTCGGATCGAACGTGTGTGCGAAGTGCTCTTTCGAAGTAAAACCTTCGTGCCATTAACATCGGGCCTCCTGTCACGGGCGATCCGCTTTGCATACTACGAGAGCTAGCTACCCCGAATTTCACGATGGTGAAGGGTGAGGCTCGAGGGTCGCATCGCGTGACTTCTACTGATCGCGACCATTCAATTTACCATTCGGAGATGATCGATCGGCGCAGAATTGCCTATTCGGATGCAAAAGTAGTCCTAAGCCCGGCATAGAAATTGTAGGATTTTAAATTCGAAATTAGAAAGAACGAGAAGAATTTCATGCACATATTATCACAAAATTATCTATTTGTATTATTGTAAATATACGACATTGTTCCCTGGAACGTGGAACATGGCGGTTATATCGTAAGATAACAGATATATTGCTGTGTATAATAGAGAAAAGAATCTTGAAATAGAAAAAAATTAAGTTTAACTTTACTTTTCAAAATAATAATTTTCTATCATTACTGTAAAATTTTTGTAGAAACCAATAATACGTTATATAATTTAATAAAAATAAAACAAAACGCAGCGAAATAACACAATGCCTCGTGTTCTATTAATTTTTACAGTTTCATTAAATTTCAAACTCATCCTTGTATTACTGAATTTTTCATGTAAAAGTTTCTCCGTGATCAGCCTTCGCCACCAGTAACTTGTGTTACCTAGAATTTCAGTCAGAAGCAATGACGGACGGAAAAACAAGATGCTCTCGCGGGACGCTTCATCGACGTAAATGGAATTAACCGCTTAGAACTTTGCGCTTAAACAAACCAACCGGGATCGACAAACAATTTCGCCTAAATGAAACTAACTTGTTTGGATGGACCGCGAGTGGAGTCGTGGAAGATGAGCACATATTTTCGTCGAACGGACGACACCGTCGCGGATTTCTCACCGGTGAAAGAAAGCAGAAGAATGGAAAAGTGAAGAAGTAAGGAGAAAAGCAGAAGAGCAACAAAAGGAAGAGCTCCACTAATTCCTCAGTAACCACTAACGACGAAGGAGCGGTTAGAACGAGGTCGGGCAACCTCTCGTGATGCTTGGTGCTTTTTATCTACCGTGTAATCGACTCTACTCTCAATCTACTTCTCGTTTTGTACACGATGCCGGACTCTACAAGTTTAGAAACGTTGCTTTCCGGCGAGCCTCACAGCCGGAGAGAAATCCTGCTAATTCAATCGATAATTGTCTGAGACCCGCACACACTCGGACGCGTTAAACCGTGCTAATTCCTTAAGGTGAACGTTACGGAAGCTCATTTTTCCAAACGTGACGTTTGTCCGACAAAGTACTTGGCAGTTTCCGACGGAAAGCACCGAAGTTGGATTGCCACTCAAATATTGCAAAATACTTCCTTCATATACAACACTTTTGTCAAGAGATATTTCTTTTATCAAGAGATATTTCCTTGAATATTGAAGCAGAACGATCTCATAAAAATACGGTTTGTAATATCCCGATCTGTATATTGCCAGAAAAACGTGATAAGGATTGGCAGGTTTATATCGACCATCGCGACATAAGCATTCGGGGATCACGGATGCCAGGTAGAATCGCTTTAAATCGGTTCAGCGGAGCAGAGATATGAAATTCTCGAGACAGTTGGAATCAATGGAAACGACTTCACAAGGTTATTTTCCAGACCGTCTTCTCCCTATGGAAGATTATATTTTTAAATCTCTTGCTTCCAGAAGAATAATCGTGCGAGAGAAATTCTATGGGACAGCATAAAAAAATTTTCTCGACAAAGATAAGCGTATTAAAATACAATAATACATGTAATCCCTGTGATTCATTTATCTCGTTTGCTAAATTTGTGAGAAATGAGAATTTCTAAATGACATTTCCTATCAATTTGTCGTTAATCCAATCGCAATAAATCGGATTGCATCTTGTTAATGAAGAAGAGATTGATTCCTCCACTGATTTCTCCGCGTGCTAAAAATAAATTCTTAATGATTTAAATTATTCAAATTATCGCGGGAATAATTATTTTGAACCGGCCTTGACGTTTGACTTTCAACCGTGATAGACGCAAAAGCTTCATCCTTGAGAATATCTGTTTATCTTTCCTATGTGGGGCATAAGAAAAAAAAAAGATCAACCGCTTCGTATATCACCTATCAAAATTACGAAACAAAAAAAGACGAATCTCTTACAACCGAGAGCGTAAATTCTTGTCATGCAACAGATTCTCTCTAAATTTCCCGTTGAACTTTTCGTTTCAACCTACATTACTTCTCTTTTTCTTTCTTTTGCACTCGTGTGTCGATGCTTTCAACGAGCATCGATCTCTCGAAATTCCCCTGGAAAAGCGCGTCATACGTCGAGGAACAAACATATCGACGGTGGAAAACGGGCGAAAAGGTCAGAGGTTACAGACAATGCTGCGAAATGAAAAAGAGAGAGAGAGAGAGAGAGAAAGTGTGTGGTCACCACACAGGAGCGGCGTGAGTTATTGCGGGATCGAGACCCAAAAATAATTCACGTAGCTGAGAAAGAGTTGTAAAAAGAATTAAAACAGCAAAAATATTTCTTGCTTGTAAATAATGGCGATTCGGCGGACGTTTCCACATATACTGATTTATCGAGTCAGAGTACCTGTCATTAGAATTGAGTTGTGGGACATTCTGTGTGCAACGTGCGTGGCTTTTTAAAGATCGGTGCGACACTATAGATATTGACGACCCTTCACGCCAAACCCTGGGTACACGGAATGGTTGAGAACTTTCCAACCTCACCTGATTGTGAGAGAAAAAAAGAGAGAGAGAGAGAGAGAGAGAGAGAGAGAAAGAGACAGAGAGGAAGAGAGTCAAAGGACTCGCCTCTTCTCGCCGACCGAACGTGCACCGAACGGGGATGAATTTATCGGCGCTACGGAAAAGACAAATGGCCGGGCGCGCACGCCGAATGAAACAAGAACGACACCTCGGCTGATAGGCATCGAGCGCGCTCAAAGTTTCGCCCTCGAAAAGTTTCGACCTTTATGCTTCGACCCAGCCGCATAACGACCGCGCAGCAGCCGGTAGTTGGAGGCAACCGGAAAAAAAATTGTAAGCGCCCTCGAGGGTGTCGGCAGCCCCGGTCTCCCCGATCGCATTACCATGGTGAATTCGCATATCGATGCGCATACGAATAGGAATTTCCACGGAGAATACCTGCTGTGCCGCTCCTCCTCGCTCGACTAATGCACGACCGTCACGACCACGCACGATGGAAAACGCACATTGCACCGTCCTGAAATATACAGGGGCGAGATACCTATAAACTACACGCTACCCTAGGTTTTCAATTGCTCCGTTCGTGCTTTTATGGCCGACCGACCGACCGACTGGACGATCCCACATCGCTTCGCACGTACAGATATATATCTACCGTCCGGCGATCTTCTCGTGTGTGAAAATGTATTTTTCCTCCCTGATCTCGCTTCACGTACGTGTAAAGCGTTATACAATCGTAAATGTAACAACGAATGCTCGATAAAAGCATATTGTTGGATAATTCCACCTCGTTGCTAAATGAAAATATCGCTTTCGTCCTGGAGAGATTTATTTTTCATATATTAATTAAGATGAGAAAATTCTAAAAACCTCTGGGAAGTTAAATCTCCATAAAGTATGATAAATAATCACTTTAATTTATAACTGACAAGAGTGTAATTAAGTTAGTATTTAACAATTCGGTCGTTACTTCAATTTGTATTCGGTAAAAAAAAGTTGAGTCAACTGTCAACTGTCAACTACATATGCTTATTCGAAAAATTATTGCAATAATTTATTACATTTCGAAAATCATGACACATTCTACCATTCAACCAACCTGAGATAGCATATTTTCCCCAGTATGTTCAATATGTTCGCAACGCCGCGTCCGCATAGTTCGCACGGTTCGCCGCGTTCCTCAGCGCGAACCAATGAACGTAGCGATGTCGCGAAAGGCGACGGTTTTCAATTCCATCCTGCCCGCTCTTATGACTGACAGGTATTTACCGGATAACCGGCTGCTGCCTACAGGATGTGGCGTCAGGTGGAATCGCAAAAGCAACCGCCGCGAAACTATATCGACCGCTGCTGTGGATGCACCCTCGAGAGAAGGTGCATCCCTACTCTCTCATTCTTTTCCTCTCGCCCTCTCTTCCTATCTCCTTTCTCTTTTTCGAACATGACCAATAAAAAGAGCCGGGAATAAAGCACGATGAATGTGTATCCACGCAAAAGTTGGTCCAAATAGCGGAATTAAAACGCCCTGTGGGCTTGCGAATTTCCAGCTGTTTCGACCGTTCCGCTTGTTTGAAACTCGCAGATTTCGCTCGCTGGCGCATCGACTTCTAAATAACGGCCACAAACGTAACGTTCTATCGCACGTGTAACATAATACCCCGAATGTCACGCCGATTTCATGAAATCTGTTGTTGACACCGCATCGCGTGCGCGTCCCATCGGCGGATTTTCTACGCGGCACAGTATTATTAACAAAGCGCCTGAAAAAAAAGAAATATATGTATATAAAAGTTCCCCGCACGCGAAGCAATAATTTTTTAACAAAGAGAAAGAGAGCTTTTTTTTTTATCAGTCTGATACGTGTTACAGAGAATGGCAACATTTGCGGTAAAACCAATAATGATCTCTTTGTTTCGCGAAAATTTCTCGTTGTGCCTGATGAATAACAATGTGATAATATTTTCATCAAAATTACATGCATTTTCATTGAATTGCAAGAAAATCGTTGAACAAGCTATCAATTAAAAAATCGATCAATATAAATCGACAGATTGCAAATGAGAATCCAATCTCTTTGAAAATTCTGAGATACAAAAAAAATCGAGTTCTTCATTAGTTTTACTAATTATTAAAAATGGTAATATTCAACTTCCATTAATTTTGTTAATTTACAATTTTTAAGTCCTATCTTGACTTTATATTAATATAAGCGGTCATAATAATAATAATGATATAATAATTGTCCAACCATTTACAAGCTACTACATTCTATTGTATCATATTTTATTCTGTTATATAAAATCTTTTTATAGAGCCTTGCAATAAATTAAATTATATTATATTACATTACATCAAATAAACAATAAAGTCTCGACTTGAAGATCATCGTACGAGGCGTGGCGCCTTCATTCGATCTCGCGTCGATTTTCTCTCAGTTGCAGTATATTATTTCCATGGAGAAGCGCCGGTGCAGGCGAGGTATCGTGTGATTCTCGACGGAAAAGCCAGTACGAGCGGATTAAACGAGAAGCTTGGAGAGAAACTCTTCGTGCGCTCGTCCCCTGGATCTCCGTCCATGGAAAATGCATTCCGACTGCATTATTCTCTACGCGAGAAGCCGTCTAAACTCCTCGTTTGTTTCTTTCGGGACGAGCGGATAGAAGTTTGAAGCCACGTTCGGCAGCCGAAGGGAAATAATACTTATGAAAGTAGTTTGAGAACTTGTACTCTTCTTATTTGCAGATAGATGTGTGGCAAGACCCATTCTATGCAAGACAACGAGGCAAATAGTCAACTTATCCATATAATGCTAGCAAGCTGACGCCCCATAAATACTCACTTCTCTCATTTCTAATTCTTATCAATTATTTTTATCAGCCCATGGACGATAATTTACGTTTCATTCATTATTTCTATTAATTGAATGCGGTGAAAGATTATATCATGAGAACACAATCAATACGAATTAGAAATTAAATAGCTGTGATCGAAGCTCTGAATCTTTAATGCTTAGAATAATTCAATATAAATTATATATATACTATATATATATACATGCATATATATCATCTTTGTAGTCATTCGAACTACGCGCCGAATTAGTTTCCCGGACTTATATAAACGCAATTAAACTATTGTAATAATATCACAAATTAAATTAAATTGGCACTTTTTAATAATTCGGTGCTCAATCAGGCATCATATTAGAAAAATGTTAATGTGCTGAAAAATCGTTATAGGCATTTAATTTCTAATGTACGGTCTAAAATAAGATTCTTATTGATTATATTACGTATATTGTAAGATTGTATCGCCTATTAAGAAGCAATAGATCAATATCTAAAAACAAATTGTGAGAAAAGAAAATAAACGGAAACAGTCGGCGTATGCCGAATTTACGGCGGCTAAAAAGTATCGCCGCGGGAAAGTAATTTGCGAGAACAAATTTCGGTAAGGCAGTAAAGCGGCCGAGTGCCGAGTGAAAAAAATGAAAAGAGAAAAAAAGCGAGAAAGAGAGAGAGAGAGAGAGAGAGAGAGAGAAAGAAGAAAAAAGGAACGGTGGAAAATCTCCGATGCCGTATCGCGGCGCGCTCACGGGCATCCATTTTAAGTTTCGGCCCGGTACACCGCAATCTTCATGGAAAACTTCCGCGTGGAGGAGACGAAAGAAACGTAAACGAGTGAGCGAGTACGTCGACCGAACTCTCTGCAAACAGAATAAAGTTTCGGTCTCCGGCGACTACGGCGCGGAAAGCGGCAGCGCGGTGTGCTGTGCTGTGCTGTGCTGTGGTGCAGCTGAGATTGCCGGTTACAGGAAAACGGGTCCGAAAGAAATATAAAATACTGTCCTCACTCTTTCTTTCTTTCTCTCTTTCTCGTTCTCTGCTTGCAGTCTACTACCACGGCCATTTCATTTTGCTCGTAGACACGAACCGCCGGTCCAATATACTAACGGATCGGTCCCGCCGGTCCGCATGTTAGAGCGATCTTTCATAAATTTCGCGCGTCCTAAAGCCGTCGATAAAATGGCGCGTAAAAGATTTTTCGTGTAATTGCTCTCGTCTCTTTCCATCATATCCTTTCCCCGTTGGAATTTTAGACGAAGAGTAACTCTATCCGGATTAATCAATTTTATGACTCTATTATTTCTACTTTATTAATAATTATAATTAATAATTCATTCATAAAATTTTTCATATAAAACATTTTTTCGCGTGCGGTAATAAATGACGACAATTACAATAAAATATTTAAGAATACATCTTACTGTGTTATTTTGATAAATAAACCAAATGAATGAGAATTCGTTCGATTGGCATTGCACGATGATCGTATAACGAATTTAAAAATTGAACGGCGAATACTTTCGTAGGGATGTAAATATGGCGTGCACCCTGCACTCCGGTTAGTCCTGGGATAGAATCGGTAAGGTTTAATTCCATTCACGCGTTACGATGTGGTATACCAGACCACCGCAAGCCATCCGATTGGCTTGTGAGCGCATTACCGCACGCGGCATACCGCATCATCGGTTCGCGCGGATAAAACCGGACGTTCGCACTGGAAACTAAAACGTATGTAGTACGCATACGTTCTGGAACAATCGCATCAGATTATAAATGAAATAAATAACAGATTATTTTCAAGCAGCAAGACATAAGTAGTAATCGCGAAAATATAAAATATAATATCAACGGCAACAAAAATCGTTTGGCCAATATACGATAAAAAAAATTTCATTTCATATAATTTTTACATATTGAAAATAAAAATTTGTTTCAATATGTTTCCAATATTTCTTTTTTCGTTTAATAAATTGATCTTGCAGAAAAACAATTTTTTAATAGTTTGCAGCTAATACGAATTCGCGCATATTCGTTTGGACTGCTTTGTCGATTTTTTTATCTGTCAACGAGAAATTTCAAGGAGAAAAATTCAAATAATTTCAATTTTCCGCGGCTGAAAATTTCAAATCCGCTGCTGCTGTATACAATGGGATATCAATTAATAAGAACAATCATTCGAAATCGGATACATGAATAGGATTCAGGCAGAAACGAGATGCGAAATGGATTACCACGTTCCCTATCTCGACGACAAGAGGAGATCACGAGTTACAAGGGTGAAGCCGATTAAGAGATTTTTTTAGAATCTATTTGCTGGACTCAAGAGAAGGGGTTCCCTATAGAGAGGCTGGGATACCGCACTTGAGCACGTTTCGGGATACTAAAGAATACATTCGTCGAGATTTTCTCCTACCCATCTACATTTTTATTTTTTGCCCAACCCTTTGTATCCTCTTTTCGACTACAATCATACTTTCGCGAGCCATACTTGACAAAGAATGCCAATGTAACGCTCTTATCTTATTAACTTTTTATATCCGTACTTAAATTTCCTCTTCTGCAAATTAACGTAAATCAACAATTTTTTTGATAAAAACTCTTACTTGATTATTTTAGGCTTGCAACAAACATTGATGCCTGTTATTCGTCAATTAGAAATATGTAATTAAGAAATCTCTCTCTCTCTCTCTCATTATACGATATCGACAGAAACGATAGCAAGAGATAATTTTTTTCTGTTAAACATGAGAAAAATTCAAATTATTAAAAAAGAATTAACGAAGAAGTATACAAGAATGTAAAGTATAAGTTCCTCTGTATTGTCGGAATTCGCCTGGAGATTTTTACATTCTCATGATATAATCAGAAATACACTTCGAGACAAAGAGAGTAACTCGCGACCTCTTTTAGTTCGAAAATGGTGTTTAGAAAAATATTCCAAAACCTTTCATTGAAATTCCTGCCGAGGGGTTGGCTCGCGCTCAGCGCAATCGGGATGGCATACCAGCTATAACCGATATGGCGTTTCATGCAAAATTAAATGACATGGCATTCCTCAGGGCTGGTTCGATGTTTTTGTTCCTCTGCCACCACTGCCATAGAAAATTTGACAATTTTAAAACTGTGTCCGATTTTGCCCGCTGGAAAATCCAGCCGCCAATGCGATAGGCCGAGCAATCGATTTTGGCTCACTCGCGCGAAATGGAAGCACGACTACCGCATGTCGAACAGATGCATTCAACGAAATACATTCGACTGATGAAGGTCGGTTGTACCACTTCGATTTATTTTACTCGCGTAGATATTTGGTTTTTAAACGGAACGCACTGTATAACAATGGATGCAAATGGATACACTCACTGAAATGCGTAAAGAATATTTAAGAGTTGTTGCGGAAAGAGAGGAAATATATACAAACATGACAACGTAAAATTCAATATCAAACTGTATATTAAAATACAAAACGAAAATTTAATATCCTATATGCTGCACTTGTCAATTTCCATTTTACTTCAAAGCAAATATTTGAATACGTTCTCCCGTAAGTTAATATTCTCTCGTAGGTTAATACTATAAATCAAGTCACGCGACAAGAGAGGAAGGATTACTTGAAAATGACGCTTAATTAGCGAACGGTTGACTAATGTGCGAGTATAATATATCAGATATTTCATTCACTTGGATAACAAGCACATTATCGCAACGCGCAATTAAATTCTACTATGTAAACTAATTGTTGGATCCGCAAATGAAATGCATTTTGCCCGAACGTAATGGACGTGGACGGAACTTGCGTCCCTTTTTGCATAATAGCTCTTAATTTCGCAATTAATTCGTAGGCATGGCGATTGATAATTTAGTATCGTGTACAACAATTGTTTATCATATTGCATTACGCGGAAATAATTTTGCAAATTAAATCACACTGCAACCATATCGTCATGTCGATATGCATAATAATAATCATCAATATTATTACGATGGCATATGCATCATGTAAATTTCCTTTAATAAATTGTTAATATGCGAAAAGGTTATATCATTTTAATTCCAATATTTAAAATTCGAATTTCTTTACTTCAAAAGAAACTGTACATGAGAAATATTTGAAAAATACTTTTAATCTTTGCCTATCAAAAACAAATTCGGGCTTTATTGAACTGTGCTAATCGCGTTCCAGTTTATATGATCCGCTCTTTTAAGTCATGACGCGAGCAGAGAGAGAATATTCGTGGTATACACCTCGACCAAGAGTACGCAAGTACGCACATACATATATATGCGGCGATTGTAGAGACCTTTATACACGCATATGTAGTCGTACTCGCGATCCTCTTCCACGCCTCGTTAGCCCTGGGAACAAAAGGCTGATTACCCCGGCCATGTATTGCGGTGCAACAATGTGTGTACACTTGACGAGAGCATCTCTCGCCATTCCACTCTTCGGCTGCAGTTCGATCCGCCGAATCTGAGGCAGTGTGTCAAATTCCCGGCCAACCGGAAACATTCGCGTTTCATTCTCTGCCAAATGCAACAATCTCGTGTCCTGAATGCCCGTGACATAACTATGATACATTATAAAACATTGATAGTCGCAGTTCGAAATAGTCGCATATCGGAAATCGATCGAGCAGCTGATCGAGCGACAGTCGTGTTGACTCTATTTCTCTCGCAATTAAGCGGAGAATTATTATGGGAAATTCCTTTAAACGATGGATAAATTTGTAATATTTGATATTTTTTGAAGAGACAAAAAAAAGAAAGAATGTTGCTGCAGTGAAAGGAGAGAAGGAGAAAAAGATGAAAAGAAAGATAAAAATGAATGGTATTTTCAAAGTAATCGAAGCTTCGTGACGTTCTGCACATGGTAACTTAATTTGTTTCAGTATTATGTAATACATTCCGATGACTTACAGATGCATCTACGACGCGATGCGCCAGATCTAGATTACAGAGGAGGTGAATACATAGGAGAAGCTAATAGATACTCAGGAGATCCGATGACCTGAATGATTCAGTATACTTGAGACGAAGGTGGATACACTTGTGCCAACGTAACATAATGCATTATAATGCAGTTATATGCAGTTGCCAATTTTCCAATAAAAATCATTATTAGTTTTGCTAGCATCCTAGTATCTAGATCACGCAAAAAAGTGCGTATCAAGATTTTTCTTTATTTAAACGCAAATTAATTAATTCGACGCAATTAATTGACTCCATTTATATCGCTAAAAGCACTCAACTAAAATCATAATTTTCGGAACTAATTACTACAGATACAAAATTGTGGGAAATATTAATTTGTAGAGAAACATCTAAAACTGGCTTCAAAGTGACGAACGATATGAAGTGTATTGATAGGCGGTTACAACAAGTCTTGGTCCAACGCTACGAGCGATGATAAGACGACAGAATGCTTGATGGATAACTGTTACATACACATGGCGAAGTTTGGATTTGACTATCGGCTTGTTTAAACAGGTGCGTGCTTAGCACGTCACTCCACGACACACCTGGTATTTGCGAAGTCATTAGTTTGAAGAACGGTCGGTGGCATTGCGATACGTCACAGCATGCATGAAACGCTCCTGAGAACGCGCGACGCAACAATAATCGTTAACGCCATTGTTGTTGTTATCAGTCAGGTTACATTACATCGTGAAAACATGCAGGGTGTAAATAATTACGAAATTACATGTGGAAATTACATAAAGTTTACAATAAAATGCGCTTACACAGCGCAATATTGTACGCTTCATTGGTCTATTTCAATTTAGGTCAAATGAAATTCCTGCACGAATTACACTGAACAAACGCAGCGTTAATAAATGGAAAACGGTATTCATCGCTGGATGAACGAGAATAAGCAATCAAAGCGTGCCATTATGCACGGCGCTATCTTCTCTTATTTTTTTTTTTTCGCGACCGTGTCGTCTCGATCGTAAGCGTATGAAATTATCCGTCAAATTAAATTGACTAGTCCCGTACATTTTACTCTCAAATTCACATTGCGATATTCATATAGTATTTTTCTATGGCGTAATATTAATGCAATACTATACAAATATGAAATCCAATATTAGATATCATGCAACTTCGATAAATACTTCATATTTTTCTCTACTTCATGTTGTAGGACTTTCGTGTATAACAATTACATTGATACATAGTATTATACAAACATAATTATGCAGTAACCATTTTTAAAAATTATTTTTACATTTTTCGACATTATTAATTTTTTTTTATATTGTAAACTTTTATCATATTTTGAAATACAACCCTACCTTTAAAAAAATCCCATATATTTTTTTGATGAAAAGCTGTATTTCTGGTCTTTTTCATTTCTCTTTCAAAATTTGCTATTACGTTTTTTCCCTTTTAACGATGCAACTGATAGAATGTTGCACGACACATCGCGACATAAACCGACACCGATATCGCAATGGAGCGAAGCCGAAAGAGTGTTAATTCCCGACTCAAAGCCTGTGCGGCACGGATGGTGCGGTGGTGAGCGTGAAAAACAACAAACTGCAACGGGACGCGTTGTACGAATGCGAAATACGCGAGAGCGAAGAGGGGTCTGTATTGGCGAATTACCTGCGGTCGAGACCAGCAGATTGTATGTTCAATAAGCGGTCGCCAATTCTCAGCGGTATATATCCGGCTGTCGATTGAACGTCGACATCACTCTCTGCCAATCACCATTTGTAACGGACGACGGAAAACGCCAGCGAACGGTCAATCTGCTCGGTGCAGGCTTTCCGCTTGCGCTGTACGGGGATGATTATAGCGCGATTGAATTTAGGTACCGTGACTAATTAACTTTCTGACGAAAAAAAAAATTACTTTTTTTCCCCCTGAAAGTTCAACGCATCTTTCGCAAACATATTTCCTTCATTAAATTACGACGAGACGCTTTTTAATGAGATTGCAAAAGTTTTCGTTTTCATATAAAATCAACCGAGCAAAAATATAAACCGAAATCAGTTATTTCGAAAATTCAAATAAGATACATACGGGCAACGTATGTTGAATAAAATTAAATTTTTGTCCCAGTAAAATTGTATGCAATTTCCAGAAGACCATCGAAATTATATCAATAAATTTAATATTTACTCATACGAAAGACGGGGATGAAAACTTTTAAATTCTCAAATAAAATGATATTTTATCTCTTGTAAAATATGACTTTTAGCGGATGCTATTTAACCATGGAATATTACATGGAATATAATGTACATAAAGAATTAATTTCATTAAGTTCAATAAAGAAAAAGCAAAATTTTCATTTATAGCATAAATTTTATAAAACAAATTATAACTAATATATAAATACATGTACGTTATTGATACGCATAAATGTGCATGGAGAATTCCATTCGAGTAATACTGCGAAGTAAGAGCAAAATTTAATTTCACGTCGTACACAAATTATAACCAGCATATAAATATATGCAGATATGTCATTAGTGCACGTAAATACGCATGGGTAAGAATTCATTTGGTTAATTCGACGAAGTAGAAGCGAAATTTGATTTCCTGTCGATATGAAATTTATTAACGTACATTATGTGCTTCGATAAACATGCATCATATAAACGTGTAATTGTTGATGCGTGTTGTTTTATTTATTCAGTTATGATCATTCAATTTATCCGATCGAATATAAACCTCAGAAAAAGAATTTTGGAATAAAAAAAAATAAGAATACACCTCTTTGTTAGATATTGTGAAAAGAAAAGTCATTAAAGAGCAATCGAGTAATTCTTTCACTTGTGAGCTTGAAAATTGGAAATTCTATGTTACAATCAAAAGAACTATTTCGGCACTTTATTGTGTTAAGTATTGATTTGTATTGCACCGACTAACAAATCGCAACACAAACGTTTTTCAATTAACCTGCGCAATAGTAAATCTCTCGAGCACTTTTATTTATAATGAAAATACATAACAAAAAGTTAATTTCGCTAATTGCACATAACTTTATAATAATGAAATTCAATTTTTCGTTTGAATATAATATGAAATTATAACATAGAATTTTATAAAATTTTGTAAAATTTGAAAATGATTATATATAGTTTGTTTTTTATGGCAATCAATTTGAAGCAGATACCTTATAATGTAATAATAAAAAATTGATTTTTTATATAGTAAATAATATAAGATAATAATATAGATACCTATACAAAAAGAATATATTGTATTGTATATTATGATATATTAAAATAAGTCCTATCTTAATTATATATGCAAGAATACGTTATATATAATATTCATTCATTATATTTTTAACAGCGGACTTTGAACTTACATAACTCGAGTTCACGCGTTTACACGCGATGTTTCGTTGAACGTTGAAAATGCTCCGGTCGTAAAGTGAGGCCGAAACAATGCCGTCGAGTATCATAATCCCATCCTTAATTAATTCGTCAGGTCATGCCCTGCATTCCCTAATGTATCATTGGTCCATTCTCATCACATGGACAGAAATATAGTCTGCATTTACATCGCGCTGTATTTCATCCGAATTTCTCGTTATAAACCTTACTGTCAAGAATTGCAGGAATCACAAGATGCAAGCACAACACGCGTGACATGCAAATTCACTTTTCCATATTTCTGTACACGTTACTTTCTAGTTTCACTTTGTTAGAGATCGGGTAATGTGGAAAGATATAACGGCTTCTTTCAAATTTTGCTTTTCGTCCTCGCTACGTTTTGACTAATATTACTCCACGATCTGCAATCTGTAACGTGAACCAAGTAAAACGAATAAATCCGTGTTGCTAAGAATAATTCTCATTGTGTGCGCTCGGTCTATTCATTTACTTGTGCCGAGTACATGCGCATAAAACGATCATATAAAACAATGTTATTTGAGATAGCCAGAAACGTCAATACAGTATATAGATAAACCATAGAGAACTTCCATTAAATATACACACACGGAATATACAAACCGAACATACCGCAAATACATACTCCGACCGAAAGCAACTGCAATGGCTAGTGTCCAGTTCATTCCGCGAAAATTGAACGAATATGCGAGCGACGTATGTTTACCGTATATTACAGGCGGCTGATATCACGACTTTCCGTCTGATGCATCTTCGTTTCGCTTAATAGGTTCTCTTTTATATCTACTAGCGTAATTAACACTCTTGAAGCCGAAAAGAAAGAAGCAGATAAAATAAAAGAGAATAAGTAAGAAAATAAAAAATATAGTGATGCAGGAAGAAAAAAAAGAACAATGAAATGAAGAAAGAGGAAACGAACGTATAACAAACGGAAGAAAATAATAAAAGAAAAATTAGTGAGTTTTTGTTGTCTGCATATGTTTACAAATAATATTTATAAATAAATATGTTTTTTTGCAAACGACTAAAATTATTATCTTTAACATAGTTCAGTGAAGTATAAGGCAAAATAATCGAGGTCGATCTCGTCTAAAATAAACATTAAAGATGTTAATCTCTTTTGTAGTAAAAGCTTTTTTTAGACGTGTCACTATCCTGTTTTTATCAGGATGTTCTGCGCTGTAGTTTCGATCGAACTCTAAATAATATATACATCAAAAGCGCGGATTATCTAACTACAAATACATTCAACGAATACTTTCGGGCAGTAATTGAAAGAAAAACAAAAACGGATGAAAAAAAGGAAACTCTAAAGAAGTAAATCAAATAATCAAAGATGCGGAAACGTAAACGAGCGGTATGCCAAGAGAACAAACTGGAAAAGGAGGAATTTGTAAAAAAGAATTCCGCGGAGAAATGAAAGAAGTCGCGAGGAAATACCGAAAGACCAAGGGCTGCAGGAGATAGACTAAGACTAAAGAGAGGAATGGGTCCGATGTATGAGGAAAAAGGGTGGGAAAAAGATAAAATAATGACTCAGGCGAACAAGAAGGACAAAGACCGAGGGGGAAGATTAAGATCGCAGGTTTGAGGGTTGCACAAGGAGAAAAGTACGTTCCCTTTCTTCTTTCTTCTACCCCCTCATTCCTTCTTAGTATGTCCTTTCGGAGAATTCCGCGAAAAGTACAAGGGGTTCGTTCCCCCATTCAGAAAACTCGATTTTTTTCCTCTCAATCAGATAGAACAAAAGAGCGAATGACTGTGCAGCGATCTTGTATCGAACTTGTATTTGGCTTCCCTCTCGTCAGAACTTTAATGAATCCTCTGGGGAAGTGATTACGGTAATGCGTCCAGTTGATATTTTTTTCATGGAAGGGAGAAGATTATTAACGGAGATAAGATGTTCGACGTTTCTTACGAAATTTGCAATTTGCAATTTCTTTAATATCCAACTATGTTTAAGTTTGATGTTTAAATTGATATAAATATAATGGTAAAATTAATTTAGAATTAATTCGTAATCCGCATTTCTATTGCATTCTTGAATGCAAAAAGATTCAATACTTTAGCTTTCTCGATTTTCTCTGACTTTCTTACTTCTGCTTTCTTTTTTAATACTTTTGCACGTGAAAATATAACAATCACATCCCTACAATAACGTTCATGTTATCATTAAATAGGATTTTCACGACATTTTCGCGATATTTTTCGCATCGATATAATTTATCAATGATTTTCTACGCTTTTTACTTCACATTTGCAATCTGACATTTTTGCAATCACGAATTCCCTTTATTATTTCCTGCTAACCGCAGTCTGTCTTTTGCAGAGAGTGACCCGGAAGGGATTCCTTCCTGCTCGATAAGCTCAATTTTTTTTTCACCGAACGCGACGGAAGGACAAACGATCGTAAACCCTCTTCGTCGAACTCGCTTATTCGCTGGTTCATCTCTTCCCGTAGCCTCTCTCTCTCTCTCTCTCTTTTTATCTATCGATCGATATTACTATCGAGCTTTTCTCTCGGAACGTGTACCTCCACCTCGGTAGATTCCCACAGGAGAATTGGGTCGTTTCGGGTGAGGCAAAGGCGGCTCGTTATCCCGAAAGTCTTCCGAAGCTACGTAACGGGTGGTTCCTTCACTCGGTGGTTTCCTTCACGGAAACCTTGATAGCACTTCCTGTCAGTAATATTTAACAATTTCTACCTATCACCGGGATTTTATAGAGACTCCAACTCTTCGTGTCGCGATAATTCTACCTTTTTATGATTTCATCGAGCATCCAACTTTATCGCAGTCTTACGCGCCGAGAAAACTTTGATGCTATTGTAGCTACAGAATCTTCGAGTGAAGAAGAAAGTATAAAATTATGATCCACTTTGAATTTGTGGGTGTTGTATTTACATAATTATAAGTTTCTGCATTCTCTATTTTACGTTTCTGCTTTACAAATAAGACACAAATAAAACACATAATAACAATAAATCTTACAGGAAAAGGAATAAAGTTGTATGTAAAAATTAAAAAAGTTCATTTCGTAATTTTTACATAATCGTGAATTTTATAATACTTTCTTTTATGAACTTTTCTTCATTTATTTTTGTAATAATTCATTTATTTTTTGTAGTATAATTTAAATTTTTCAATTGGCTTTTTTAGTTGCGTTACGTGAAGGAAAATTTAAAACACGATATTTTTACATATTATAAAAATTTCTATACGCTTCGCGATCCTACGACGTTTACTAGCATGTGATTCACGCAGCTATTATATCAGATATTTTTTTTTAACAAGTAACGCGAGATCTCACATAGATCCAGGGATACGATCGTTAGTCGTTACTATACATATAACGCGCGTTATATCGTGAAACGAAAATCCTTATCTCCACGATAGCCCTGCTTTTTAGTGACGACCATGAATAGTGAACAACATGTGAAAACACACATGTGAAAAACATAAAGAGGATTCCATATTTACACGATTTTGCGGATGCAGCCAGGGATAAAGGCTGCACAAAGGATAAAAAAAGCTGTCTTTATTTCATTAATGCCTGTCGCGTCATTCTCTCAGACTAAGCTGAACACGATATTAAGAGGAACACAAACGTGAGGACAAAAACACGAATGTATGTGTTGAAAAGGTAACTAAAAGCTTTATAATCACAGCAAAAATCTGGATTGTTTCTTCTTTTGTAAGTTCTTAAAAAATATTAATATATCACATCCTACTCAAGTCATTAAAGTATTAACGCGTTTTTAATTTCTATATTTCGAAAATACATAATCTGTGAATTTCCAATCTTGTGACATATATGTATAATGATTTACTTATATAAAGTCAGAATAATTAAAATATAGAATTGTGCATGTTTGATTATATGTGTATCATCAACGAAATCTGTCAGGCTATTCTTCGCTCTCCTCCTGATTGAAGTAAAATGTAATATTCACGAAATACGTTAACATTCTAATAATGGATCTAGACACGAAAATAATCCGTTTCTTTATTATTTAAATCTATTTAAATGTAGTAAACCTGTATTCTGTCAAAATTATCTAAAGCATAATTATTAAATCAAAGTGGAAAGAATTGAAATCTAAATAAAATTAAAATGGAAAACAAAATTGTTACAATTTTAATATTTCAAAACTGTATTATCACACGTACGTTTCTTGTTATATATAGTTGTTGGTCACGACTGTTTTGCAATGCATGACTCGTAGAACGATAATAGAGATCATCATCCTATCATCAGAGTATCCTCGCAAAGAGACGGATACACAATCTTTCTTAAACGCTGCATTACAGTTATGGTGAGTATGCAGCATGCAGCAAACAGACGAGTATCTCGGGCGGGAAATCATTTGGCAAATAGCCTCTAAGGGCGCTTTCAACAGTAACAGAGGTGCTTTTGAGACGAGTAATGTACAGTTGTATGTACAAATGGTCAAGCATTATCCATTCTCTCTTTGTTTACGGCAAGAGATAGAGATTATTCACGTATCAAGAATAAAATAGATCAAATAGCTAATCTTATCAAAGTTACTACTTAAAATTCTATAGTTATTATATTAAATGTACAAATAAGTTTCCGCCGTTTTTTATCAAAAATTAAGCATTTATTGTGAAAGAACGATACATAATGTTTTATTGATGTAAGTGCAAGTTCTTTTTGCGTTTGGCACGAATCTTCATTCAATAATGCTTCCAATTCCGCGTCTTCGTACACTTTCGGCCTTCCGCTACGTTCTTTGTCTTCGACGTCAAATTCACCGTTCTTAAATTTTTGAAACCATTCACGACAACTTCTCTCACTTAAGGCAGCCTCACCATATGCTTCTACAAGCAATCGATGAGTCTCAGCTGCAGATTTCTTCAAATTAAAGAAGTAAATCAAAAGTTCCCGCAAATGACGTTTATTCGGCTCAAAACTCGGCATTTTCGCACAAAAAAAATATATGATGCTGATACAAAATCGCTAGTATTTCAAGGTTATGTTGTTGACAGATGTCCAACCTTACGATATAATATTTTACATCAGACAATTTTAACCATAGCTTGCTAGTGGCGCCGTCTTTTGTCAAACGGCGGAAACTTATTTGTACACCTAATAATTCTATAAAAAATTTAAAAAAATTACCACGAAAATTTTAAGCAGTGACATTTTCTATCAAAAATCGAAGCTATTTTTCTTGAAAATTGTCAAAGAATTATACGTACAATTATCTCACAAAGATATAAAACGTTGACTTGTACACGTTAAAATACGATAATTTTCATCAAACACGTGAATTGCAAACTCGATTGCGAATGAATCCAAGTGCTTGATTTCGAGTCGGTCGTGAACGAGTCGTCGGCGCCACGTATTTCATCTCATTACTCAATTCGTAATTGTCGACGCAAACGGACGATATTCATCGCAAGGATCAAAGGATGCCCGATAGCGCCGAGCGGCGAAGCGAGACGTCGACAAACAGAATACGTAACTGTTGATTTTCGCGAGAGAAGAGCGAATGATGAATATTAGTCTCTCCCTTACCCTCTCGTCTCTTATGAAATAAGTGGAGTCGAATGCGAGTTGCAACGCTACGTACGAATAAGTACATCAAAGGATAATTGGCCAGACAGCCAGGTTTATGCGGCTACGAATTTCATAGAGAGAGAGATTGAGACAGATATATAATACAGAGAGAGAGAGAGAGAGAGAGAGAGAGAGAGAGAGAGAGAGAGAGAGAGAGGGGGAGGAAGGTCCATAATTTTTCCCTAAATGACATTTTTCCCTTTTTCCATGTAGTCCATCAAAAAATAAAAACTGTCCGTCAAAGGAAACATAATTTGATATCATCGCGTTCTAATGGACCGTTTATGCACATGCTTAAAGTCATTATAGCTATGACTTTAATAACTTACTTCAAATCTTGTTCCCTAGAAACTCTACGAAATTTTCTACTATACATTTCCCTCATTAAATGATCAGATATCAACTGACTAGATCTAAGAAGTAATTTTATTTATAGTTTATGATATCTGTTTGTTCTATATAATTCCTGTGTTTTCTTTCCATTCTTTAATCTGAGAAACTGTGCTCATTTATACTAACTCCACTGATAAAAATTGAAAATGATTTGATAAAAATTTGATGTGTGTGTGTGTGTGTGTATATGTATGTGTGAGAGAGAGAGAGAGAGAGAGAATCGCTATTATTAAGAGTTTTAATATATTTATTACCAGTGCTGAAAATAAATTTATAATGAACGTAACCTATAAATTTTTAGTACTAACAGTGAAACTGATAGGAATGCAGCTTATAGTAAAGTAAATAATAGAAGCGCATCTCGTACTATTAAAAGTGATTTGAGAAAATGCATACAATTAGCGCGTCCGCTGAAAGTCCGTGTAATTTTGTGAAAAAAGTGAGACAATTACGAGTACTAAATCAGAATTTCGAAAAAAGCTTTTAGGGTGGCTTTTTAAACGCGGTGCCGAGTGCACCGCGTCATCCTGGTACAAGTGTTCTCGCAATTATACGACCTGAAGTTGTGATACGAGACTTAACGCATTTTATTTGAGCGAATAATGGGAGCGAGAGTAATCGGTCCTCTCTTAATTGGCCGTCGAGCGAGGTCGACGAAGGAGTCGGAAAATTTCTTTCTCCTGAGACGAGAAAGTAAGACGACGAACGAGCAGTCGTTTTCCCTTCGCCAAAGTGGCCATCGTTTCCGCGATCGTTAAGCTCTGGCCAGCTTAAAGTCTCCTATGGGGATAAGGCGATATCACGGCGCAGATACCGTACGTACCGTATGTCGCTCTTTTATTTTTCGCAGCTACTGTTTACGTAACTCGTACCGAAAGCAGAACAAATCGCTTACGTTCCACCAAATGGCAAATCCGACAAATCGCGACGCACCATTTCGTTTAATGACATATATTGGGTGGATCCATATATTCGTTCGGTTTTTGTTAGTAGTGCAAAAACGGAGAATCAGATCATTGATTAAAATTCATTCTTTGTATGAAAAAAACTTGTTTCATTTTACCTTCAAAAACCGAACGAATATATGGATCCACCCAATATCATTTCCAAGTTACAAATATGTATAATGTGAATGTTAAGCAGCCTCCGTAGATGCTCAATATTATTGTATTAGGTGTTGGAATTAATTCGTAGCGTTTTACAAGTGATGGGAAGTACTTTCATTAATGTATTTTTTAATGCTCATGTGAAATAAATAACATTCTTTCATTTAAAAACGCTACGAATTAATTCCAACACCTAATACAATTATTTTGTATAATATTAATGCTCCATTTAAAACAGTTCAAAACAAACAGTTAGAGGTTCAATATAATCAAAATTGTATAACATCTCAGTAATATGAATTATATAGAGGAATTATATTTAATATAACACATTGCAGAGCAACATTTTACTTTGCTTAATAATTTACTGAATTTTATGTATAATAAAATATTATATTAATGCTTATAATGTAATATATAATGCATATATGTAATAAAAATGTGTGGAAAATATTATAATTTCTGTCTATTAAAATAATAATGACATATTAAACATTTAATTCGATATTACTTTATAAATATAACAGATACATTATTTAATAGAAAAATTTGTGGAGAAATAGATCTTTATGACAGTCAAGAATAAAAATTTTGCTTTAAAATCAAGATCGCCGAGAGTTACGCAAGAGACAGACGTACGAAGAGAAGATTGTTGTTGCCGAATCCAGAAAACGGGTTACTCATCTCTTCAGCGTTAATTTGGTCGCTGCCCCACCGACGCGAAGGAACGAAATCGGATGCCAGAGACATGACGATGTTCATGGAAAACGGAGAGTCGGACTACCGTGGTACTCTCTCTCTCTCCCCTCCCCCTCTCCCCCCCCCCCCCTCTCACGCGCCTCTTTATCTTTGACTCTTACGAAGATTAGGTCAAACTATAAATACGAGGCGCCAATCTGACCGAGCCGAACTGAAGTAACCGGACGCGAAATCTCGTCGTTCTCTAACTGCCTTTGCATAACCGCGCGAGACCATCTTCATGAATGAATCGAAACGAGCGCGATATTTTCGTTCGCCTCAAGTTCGAATTTATTCATAATGGCTAACAGCACTCTCAATAAAAAAAAGATAAAGGGAAATATTTCCAATAAAAATTCGCAAAAAGTATCTGATTGCGCTTAAACATGCGCCGATCAGATACAAAAAATTATTATTAATATTTTCTTAATTTCATCTGACACAGTATTATCTCATATTTAAAAAATTCCACAAAAATATTTTTCTGTTAAATTAGTATAATTAAATTATTATACTTTCTCTATTAAATATACTAATTCTAGTACTGTTATAAGTTTTAGGGTAAAAATGAGAACTCTCATTTAGAATTCTTATATTATCTACATAAATATCTCGAAATCCCCTTTGACGCTAAATTTTGCAGGGAATTCACATGTAGCTTCATTACCAGCGTCTCCAAAATATCACTGCATTTCTGAAATCATGCGATAAAGAATTCGTCAAGTTTTAAACTTTATTTTCACATATGCATATATTACAAAAAATATATATTATAAAAAGTATTATCCAAATTTTCCCAATGATATTTTCAGCAAAAAAATGACTCAAATCTGACTATCGTTATTAGTCAATCAATTTTAATTTTTCATTAACTTTAATATTATTTAAATAAAAATGTGCAAGAAAGTTCAGTTCTTAGTAGCTACAGAAAAATGTTAAAATACTATTAGATTTTATAAATAGCCTGATAGATGTCCAATTTATATATAAACATTCCAACATGCAAATCCGAGGTAGTCATAAAAGTAGTAAATAAACAACATGCTAACCATATTTTATCGCAAACCGTCTAGTTCGTTGGTTGCGTTAGCGAAAATGAGAAAAACCTTGCGCACTGTCCATTTTAACTTGTTAAAATGTATCTGTATCCATTATATTGTGTGCACAATGGTTCGTAACTCTGTTTAATTCAGTAAAATTAACTTCATCGGGCATCTAAAACGAACCACCTGCAGTGTAGACAGAATTGCTATCCATAGAACGATACATAACCATTCTAACTACTGTTATTCAGTTTAAAAATTGCTGCGTGTTTTTCAATGTATCTGCATGTGCAATCTGTTCAAACAGTGGCAGGATAATAAAATAATACAAATTCATATGTTCTTTCTGACCCATTGTAACAACATTTGGATCACAAATAAAACAAAATTATCAACCTATTTTCCTTTATGCTTTTGTCCGATCGAAATAACGCAATTGAAAAATTAATTACAAATATTAAATGAAACATTACAATTTTTATCATAAAAAATTTGCATAATGAATAGTTCCGTTTCATTGTATTGCAGGGTAAAAGCAAATAAAATTATAGTTCGTAAAATATTCGCACAATCCATTTTATGATATATTTAAGTAATACCAATTAAAAGTATCTTATAAATTACGTATTCTCGAGTCTTGAACTGAATTCTCCGTCACATATTCCATATGAATAAACAATGAATGAAACTAAATTGGCAAGTAGTTGCCCAGTAAACGATGTCATGGCAGAGATTGGTGTGAGAAATTCGCTCAGAGCTTAAATTGTCGTCAAAGTCGTTCCCTTGCGAGAGCGCAGATACGTGAGTTACTTAACGAATTAACCATTCGGCGAGGAACGTCTCTCTGCGGATTTAATATCATCCGTCTTCGTGCGCGTCGAGAGGACACTGCTAGAAGTGACGAGTTGCTTAATGATTTATTAGTGAAACTGTCTGTAGATATAGGCGACCCTATACGTGAGAAATAACTCCGTATACTCATACTGCGGAGATGTATACATAAGCCATAAGCATTATGCGTAATGAATTTTAATTAATAACATACGCACACCATTTCTTCGCAGATATGTATAATCCAGAGTTAGGAAGTCAGATAACTCGTTACATGTATAACAAAGTTACAGTTAAGTCTAATACACAATTGAAAAGCATACAGGTAATAATATATAATATCAGATTTCAATCTATCGAAAATCATATATACACGGTTTCTAATAAGTTGAAATTTGTTATTTCCTGTTCCTACTTATTACTTTTCAATTGTGTCTCAGCCTTTAGAGTTATTTTTCTGTCAGTAACTTATCTTCATTCCTTTTTTATGTATAATTTATCTTAGTTACATTTTTTTAAAAAAGTATCTAATTAATTTAATATTATTTTTATAATTATTTTATATTACATTTATTCATCAACATACGATATAAAAATGAAGTATTCAGAGAACGACTAGTGATTATTTCTTATGGTTAGAATGTATCTTTATTCCTAATAGTTATCATATTTTTTAAATATCTGTATTAATAATTACATTAGAATTCTTTTAATATGTAAATTCGTCTTAATATTGATCCCATTATTTTGATTCCAAATGTATAAATATATTAATATTATTGTACTAAATGATGTATAATATGTACAATATCGACTGTTTAATAAATAAGTATAATAAATAAAATAATATTTGGTAATGTTAGAATATATAAGATTTTTGTATTTAGAAATTATAAAAAATTAATAAAAAAAAGTAACTGAAAATCTTTTAAGACTCGTTATTTTAATACATATTTATATATGTCACAACTATTATCATCAGTGCAATATTATTGTCAATATTAATTAAACAAATGGTATTCAATATTTTTGTTGGATTAACATAGTTCTGTCCTTTCAATTTACGCAATTCATGCTAGTTCGTGAACGTTCGGATGTTCACAACAGTTCCCATGGTAGTCCACAAACATTACTTTGACTAACAACTTTGACTAGGTATGTCATGACTGTAGAAGTAATTTTCCACGGCTACGAACTACGTATAATGAGAATTTGAGTTTCTGTTCTAGTCAAGAATAACTCGTTGTGAACAAGGAAGCCTTATTAGAAATATCATTTTAGAACTAAATGCTTCATTTGCGAAAACTATATTCAAGAATATTTTTTTACGTTAGAACATTAATTAATACATCATAATATAAAATCGGATATCGATAAAAATTGGATAACTGTATGTTATTTTTGTGCCGCAATCATTAACAACATATAATATGTCTGCACCGCGGCATTTGTGCAGCAACTTGTAACTCGTGCAAGAGCGAACGTGTGAAAAACAAAAACGCAAGAAGTACTATTACGTTTCTTATCGCAAGAGTACACTTGACCTCGCGAAGCTCGCGCCTGTGATCTCATGACTTTATAAGAAAGCTTGACAAATTGCAGTCGCGCCTTAAAATCGTCGTCAGTTGCTATAGATTTTGCCACAGCGCCTAAAGCCACTTCCTTTTGCATAGTGGCACTGCATGGCTCTGAGCATCATCCTCTTGCCTACCTCTTAACGTGTACTTAATGAGCACGAAGGACTAACAACAATCGGCATGCATGTTGAAGGACTAACAACAATTGGTACCACGAATAGAACGGAAAAAGAATGGCGATGCTGAAGAGCCACATTCATACTGCCTGATGTACAACTCGGTTCTCATTGTTCTTTCTATGAAATAAAAAGACCACCCAAGCACAATTCTAATAGAAACAATTGAATTTTAAAAGACAGATTTAAACTCTGCAGATTGTTAAGTTTAAATTATAATTTTAATAATTATAAATAATAAACAGTTTATATAATTTATATTTATATTATAATTTATATTTATATGCTGATGAAATGCATATTTGTCGATTATACCAATAGCGTAATAAAATTAAAGTGCTATATTTGGCGTGGAAAGATCGCAATATATTACGTAATTATTAAATGCTGAACAAATGAATTAAATAATAAATTTGATAACTCATTTCTATGCAATTCGAATGTAATTACAAACGATATATTATTTGCGTTGAGTAAAATAAAAAATGCAAAAAATTTAATTATGTGTATATATTTCGAAACAAATGAATCGAAATTAATGTTTCAAGTATTTTTCATTAGTCAGAAATTTTCACATAGAACGAAGCACAGGATGTGCACGTATCTACTCTAAGATTACAGTTCATCAGCTATAAACAAAACTCCTTTATCTGTATGAACCTCTGCGCAAGAAGTGAGGTAACAAAGCGTTCTAATCCTTCCACGCGACTTGTTCGATGTTTGACTTTTAGCTTGAAAAGCCACACTAACGAAGTCCTTGCGACTTCTAAACTGAGTCACGGCCTGAAGGATCCTCGTAAATGAGAAAGTGGCTTCCTCGATGAAACAAACGAACCATGCACGAACACTCGCTAATTAAAAGACATCTATTGCAGTATCAGGGAAAATATGAAAAGTTATTCTTCCCGAAAAAATTATATTTAACGTTTTAATGTAAAATTCCCTCTAACAATAAGTGCTATTTTTAACAGGAACAATATATCTTAATAATACATTTTATAATTATGCAATAGCAATAGATGATAACATTGAAAAAAACAGACTGTAAAGTTTAAAATATAATTTATAAATTATAAATTATAATTATCCTTTTCTTAATAATTGTGTGATACTTTTCAGTTAATTAATAATTCTTATTACTTCTTAGAAACGTTTCTCGGGCAATTTTTATTCATTCTCAGAAAACGTAAATTTGATTTCGGATTATCCAACCACATTACGAGTGAAAAATCAGCATCCGTTTATACCAGCTGTAAAACATACTTTTAGTATCCATATTTTTTTATAGCAGCCGTTACACGCGTAAGAAATTTTCCACGTCTGCGGCGTTAAAAATTGGACTCGGGATATCGGGTTTCGAATTTCGATTTCGGACGAACTGCGATTTCAGAGTGGAATCCGCGGCTTTCCGATCAGATCTGTGAAACAATGCGCGATCCCGCGGGCACGTTTCGAATCCTACGTTCGGATTCTGCAGCTCGCGTGCGCTGCGGGGATTCGCGTGTGTCCGTAACTCAGTTAGCTACATTGGAAATTACAGCCGGTACACGATATTACATGCACCGCTCGTGCACGCGGGTCCATTTATATTCACGCTCGCGCCGCTCCGCGAATAACTCCTATATTCCCACGTGGCGCGCGATTCCACCACGTGTGTTTGCCGCACGCGCGCTGATGCACACGAACGATGCGTTCTATGGACGATACGTCAGTGCGTGTGCATCGTACCCTATGAATATTGGACGACCGATCGAGAGAAATTCGCCATTTGTCGTTTCACGTCGCACAGGATGAGAAATCCATTCTTTATCCATCACACACAGAGCGATCATGATTACGGAAAAATATGCATATTTAATCTCATCCGTTATATCATAGCAAATTCTTCTCTTAGCAAATTTAAGGGATAAAACGAATAAAAATTGTAATATGAATAAAAACTGCATTACATGTACACACATGTAATGTTGTAAAGAAAATATCTCTCTGTAAAAGAATAGAACATAAATTATACCATGTAAAGAGATAAAGTCCCATATAGGATACTTAAAAAATTAATTTGTACGATATGGAATATGACAGGCAGTAAGTTAAATTTCCTGTACGTATTCCCTGATGTAATAATAAAATGAGAATTGTACGAATTCTCGCAAGCGGCTCTGTTTCTGACAGATATAGGTACTATCTTTATGGATTCGTACCGTCCGCCGTAAAGAGACCAAGTGTTAAAACAAACGATTATGTTACCTACTATGACTTTCGCATGACCGAATTGGCATGGTTCCCGTGCATGTGCATGTGCATGTGCATAAGTCATGTATAGCTGGTTAGAACGTATAGCTGGTTAGGATAACCCTGTGCCTTCCGCCACAGTGCAGAATGGAGTTAAATGTGCCGTGCATAAGTGGGTAACGTTTCCGAAGCAGGGCTGCGCAACCTCCTGCTCCGTTTCCTCGCTCTACATCGCTCTCTGCATTTGCTTCCTTCTGTCTTATTTCCCTCTAACTTTGTCACGGCCGTTTCTTCTTTTTCTCGCACCCACTTTGCGTTTCTGTCCGCTCTCATCCTCCCGCTTCCATCTCGTACCTGGCTAACGCTACTTTAACATCCTCATCCTTTCGTCGTCTTTTGAATTGCTACGCAATGTGGCGACTGCAGTGAAGCGAAATGCTTCAAGCTCATTCCCGTCGTTTGAACTTCGGCAGCGAAACAGGATTTAGAAGCGAAATTTTGATGGTCGTTTTCGTACATTCGCCGCGAGTTCTTAATCGGCTCCGATATAATCGCGAGCTATTACCCGTTACGTTCGATTCAATATCGTATTTCGAAAACTTAGTAAAAAAATTTAGATAAAAGATCTAAACAGAAAGAAGTTAAAACGGTGTACTTATGGGGTACAAACATAAAAATTTTTTTAAAAATTAATTCTATGAATTTTGCTAAATATGTATAAAACTCTAGAAATATTAATCGTCGTGCTTTTTAGGTATGATAAAAATCATAATAAATAGCATATTAAACTAACAGAGATATGTAAAATGGTGTATAATTGCCTATAAAAATTTATAAAAATTTCAAGATTTAATAAACACATATTTTAGTATTTTACGAAAAATTATAATTTTAAATAAAGATACATTATAAAACACACTGTCAAATTCTATGAACATCATTTCCACTGCTATTTTGCACCTGTATAATTGAATTGGATATCATGTGCTGCCAGAAGCCACGTGATGCCTTTAAACTTTAAAATAATACGAGAAGCATTTACGTCCTTTCTGTCGCACTGTAAGAAGCGGAACACAGAGGTTCTTTCAGACGTTTTGAATTCGACGGGTTTATGGAGGTCGTCGTATTCAACTTTTGTACTTTCGCTCCAGATTTTCTCACACATTAGTCGTTTGTCGCAAGCAGGAATATCTCTAGCTCTCTCTTTCATCGTTCAAGAATTCGCTACGCGACGGCGGAAGGTAGATTATTGCATTCGCGCTTTAACGCGACAACGTGAAATTGTTCTTCTTTTGCATGTTTCTCGCGTTAAAAACATGCACACGCTTGTTGCGATACCTAGAAAAGAATATCTCTTCATCACACGAGGTAAATTAAGCACTTCGTGCAAGAGATGTTCACAGAAACGCACGTTTTTCTCCTTCCTTTTTTGCTACATTTTTAAACTTTCTCACGCGCAAATACAAAGTGCATATTACTTTCAATTTGGACAAAAGAAACGTTTTGCTTTAAATCTCTTTTTGGTTTTTTGCAAAATTATGTTTTATAATTATATGTATAATATTTTTATTTATATAATATTATAACTATTTAAAATACGCATGCATGCATGAATAGAATATGTCGTGTGTATATTAAATTATAAATATTAAAAAAGTATTATAATAATATTATATAAATTTGACTGGGAAATGTAAAGCTTTCTAAAGGAATATTCTATTTGCTGCTTTCTCTGTTATTAATTTTCTCTGTAATTTTCTCTGTATTTGCGTAAAATTCATGCCGGAGAGCGATTTTTATTTTTTATTAAGAGGATGAGTCGACGTTGCTACACTAATAGTCGCTGCGGGCTGTCGCAGATAATCTTTTTTCTTGTCACCATATTGCTTTAATCGACGCGTATGCGCGACTATTTTCCGTGCAGCCGCCAGCAACATAAAAAGTGCCCTGTTTCGCTTGATTTATGCGATCGTGTTCAACGCAATCTACTGACGCGTGAATAAAATCGGCAGCGATTAATGATTGATTCCCAACAAGAAGTCGCGTAGTTCAATGTTATAGATTGACACGTGCAACAAATCGCGCAACTCGATATTGAAATACATTCGACGGATTTTTCGATTCCGAAAACAGGCACAGACGAAAATGTTCCTCTCTCTTGAAAGTTAAATAAAATTCTCATATCGTTGGCGACCGATACGCGACAGAAAAAATATATTAAATTACGGTTTAACGATTATTGAATTACTCTACATCGTAAACGCGATGGTAAAGTTTGCGTTTTAACTGACAGTTCAATATGTCGGTTTATATTCGTGAACCATTTTCACGAAAATAAACTCTACTACCGTGTCATATACACCAATAAAAATATGATTCTGGAAAGTATTTTAAATATTATGCGTTTTCTTTTGTCGCAAACGAAACTAATTTAATTCCTAAACAACTGTTCGACGATGAATGTCGTATATGCTAATAGATAGCATTAAACTATCCGCTTATAATTTAATCATTTCACGTCAAATATTACGATATTCCAACGGCACATAAGCGAAATCGCAAATTGTGCTTTTTCGCGACATAACAAGTTTTGCTCGATGAGAAATTCACGCGCAGCGTGAGAGCAATGAGTCATGTATTCCGCAGTGTGCGCGATCTCATTATTATTGCGACCGACGTTTCTACATGGTGTGGACACAGCGGTACAATTCATTGCAGCACGGTGTAGGTATATACGAGTGCCGTTAACAGCAAATTAAAACTTTTAATGGATAACCATACCGCCACGCGAGAGTCACGATGCATCCGACTGATAAACAATCGTAGTAACCAATCGGCTTTAACGCGTAGCGGGAAAATGATCTGCCGGAAACGAAACGTCCCCGTTAAGATTAAATTGCCAGCCACCCTGGCAAGTGTTCGTTACAAAATATTTATCCGACGTAATTCACTTCGGCCGATAAACGGACGTGCCGTGCAAGAGTAACTGTGCAACTACGATGTGGCATGAAATGGCGGCAAAATAGGTGCACGTGCGCGAATTCCGGAACGGTATTGATAACCGATTCCAATTACTTAGACCGCGCCCTGTTCGATGTTAACTTCGATCGTTGACGCGATAACGACCATCCCAGGAAGATTCCGCAACAGTTAACTCTGACTTAATCGATGGCGTGAGAACTCTTTGCGGCAATGTATAGATTAACTTTAATCTCGGCTCAACCTACTCTTCATCTTTTTCTAGTTTGCAAAATTAGGAAAAGGAGAAGAGTTAGTTGAACCGAGATTAAAGTTAATCTCCTACATTGATGGAAACAAGCGTTAAATTTAAATGCATTTCGCTTTCGGTATCTAAATCATAATAATTTCTAAATTATAATTTTTAAGTATGGGCAAAAACTTGATTATGCTTAATTTTTAATTTTTTGTTTATTATTTTGATATGCTGGAGTTTAAATATTATACGTATAAATCTTCCGTCTCTCGACAAGTTTGAAAGTGGATCGTTCTCAGCTAGGACGTGATGGAACATCATTTCTTTAACTTCTCGTTAAATATCCTGGTAATTAAGTTTCAAATGAGAACTCTATTAAAAGAAAGTTTGTTTGATATTACGTGAAAAGCAAGGTAGTAATAAAAAAATGTAAGAAAAACTACAGTCGGTTGTTTGACGTGCTCCGCATATCTCGGCGACGCTCCGCGTAATCATTCATCTCTGACCGCAAGTGCGCGGATAGTTAACGAGGGTAAAACTGTTTCAATCTCGAAATTCTGATCAAATAGCCGTGTGCAGAGCGCGGAGAATCCGTGGCGCTAATGTGCGCTGTATTACGGTGAATTGCGAAACGGGAATATGTCGGTTCGCCGCTTGTTTGTGCTATTTCGCATCCAATCGTGCCGGAACCGGAATGATCTATGCGCACTTTATTGTCCACATAAAATCTGTTTTGATCGACAGTCATGAGAAAGAGAGAGGCAATAGATTGCCATTAGCGAATAAAGCACCATCGTCATAATTTATTCAGCTTGTTTAGCGCGCGAAACAATTATCAAGCGCAATTTAACTGCTCGAAAACGACATGTACGTGCGGAAATGGCGAATCGATAATAGTGAAATAACGGCGATTAGCAAGCGACCGTATAATAATCAAATTGGAAGTAAATATATCGAACTTTTTTTTTTCATGACAGTTCAAATACGATCTGTCTGCATGTCTTAATTGCTTGGAATAAAATAATTAAAAAGTAGAACGGATTATATAAAATATGAATTTACACGGATTTTTTCTTTCCCCAGGGAAAAAATTCTGAGTTCAAAATCTTTCAAAAACTAGAATTAATAAAAAATTTATAATTACTTTCTATGATTTATTACAAGAAATTTATTCTCAAACAACATATTTAATTTTTCGCTGGTAACATGAATTTGAATTCTTCCATTATCAATAAGGGTCTTCGAGAAACAACAAATTTTTTATTATTTTGAATTATATAAAAAATTTGAAAAAAAATATATTTATCAAAGCTTTAATAACGAATTTTTACCATCATAAAAATCGGATTGTATTTCATTTATTTTTTACAGATTTAACCTAAATTTATATCTACCAAAATTCACGATCAAAATATCACCTTTAAAGACTCCAATTGTCGGCAAAAAAATAAAAATTATGTGTAATCTGTAAATTCTTTGGAGCGAAAGTTCATCCTAAAGAGTGAGAATTAAGTCTTGAAAGAAAGTGGCTCGATGTCAATTTTTAAGAGACAAATTTCATAGTGAGATTCATTCTAAAAAAGTATTAGCATGGCTAGTACAATAATAATTTTTAAAAAATATAGACTTCAAGTGTGTAATTTGATAATTTATGTGTCCGGCAATTACAATTCTTTTCAATTTTTGGTCATTGGCATTCATTGTTTACGATTCGTTATTTATAATTGATATTCGTCTTAGTTCGCCGTAAATTTCAATAGAAATCGAATACGTATAGTAAGTATAGTTTCAAAATAATATTGCCCAACGGTAACTTGTCTAGACGAGCGACTACTGCACACCATTTAGGCGTTTCGTTGACGCACATTGTGCACAATGTTGTTCGCGCATGGACAGGGACTGACCGGTTCGTTAGGGGTTCGTTTGTTTGCCGCAGCTCGTAACATACTCTCGCGAAAGGGTGTCGGCTTTTACGGCCATCGAGGTGCCCGGAAAATCGCCGACGTCCTATCGCATGGTTGATAGGGGAATACGAGAACGGTACGTTCATAATTTATACGGCTTAACGGAAAATTAGTTATTGTTCTCGACAAATTCGGTGCTGCGGCAACCGCGTTACACGTTACATCGGTTAGATACACTACTGTTTGCGATACGATAAACGATTATTCCACAGGATAACAACGCACAAGTTCATGTAAATATTGATATTTACAAGTGCGCATTTTTTTCCCAACTTCTTGGTGCAAATAGATCATACGGAATATGCATTACCTAGTATCACAGTCATTGTGACACAAATCATATATTGTGAGATCGTGGATTGCACAACGTGTAATAAAATGTATCGTTTTATAACATAAACTCAATCATTTTAACCATTTTTACAATTAATTAAAAATTATCTGGTAACAGAATATATCAATAATTTAATTCAAATAAACAAAAATTAATACATAATATCTTAAAAATATTTCTCGATATATTATATTATCTCCTGTAATTGCAATTATTATCCGAAACGCGCAGTCTAATCATGCGTGTTTATTTCAGCGATATTGATTGGCAATGTTTACCCGTCGCATCATTTGTATTTCCCATGCACGAAATTATTCGCACGGCTTCTCGTCACCAATCGTTTTGTTTGACGTATGCTAATTGCCGTTTCCGATAAACTTCGTCCACAAACCGGCCGCTATTTTAAGTCCACGCTATTTGCGATAGTACCATTATTCGTCACCGCTAGTCGACGATGTGCCGTTTGGTTACGCGTTCAATAATCACTCGTTTCCCGAGGAATCTAGGCGAGCGAATGTTCATTTCCTTCCTAGACGGAGCATCGTTGCTCCGTAAACCCCCTTTACGTTATCCACTACTAGGGCAGTGGTGGTCACACTCAATTTTGGGCATTCGAAATGCCCCATTTCCGGAGGAACGTTACCCGTTGCCCGCACCATCCATTTACCGGTTCGTCGATAAGGGAGAAAACGGATCGATAGCGAGAGTATATCGTACTTGCAGTGGTGCGCGATGGTAAATTGACTGTGACAGCGTGTAAGTTTCAAATTCTAGTAACTGAAAATCTCTCCAAACACTTTCCTAACACAGAAAAAAGAATATTCTTTAACAACTTTAACAACCCAATAATATATCCAAGTATAACTATCATGATAGAATTAATTTGGTCCCCATTAATAGAGTTTTAGATAATGTTAAGGGAAAAAATCAACTACACAAAATATTTTTCGAGAAATTTCTTGAAATTAAATATATTGTACATCGAATGAAGTGTTAAATTGCGACATTCACCATAATTAATCTATCATGATTGCAATTTGATATTATGGTGCGATATATTCACGCAATTGCAAATATATTGCGTGTCAAGATATTAAATTGCAAAATTCGACATAATTAAATAATTCCAGCGCAATCATAAACCAGATGCCCAATTAATTAATGTTAATTCAATATGTTCAGTACGGTAATCCGTGCAAATGGAATTAACGGTTGAATTTATATGTTTAATAAATTTGACTTCATAATAGAAGTACGATATCCTAAACTATTGGTTTTTCACTTATACTTATTGGCAATATGTTGTAAAAATATTATAATTGCTTGTTTGTCTGACAATTTGTTTATAAGATATTTTTTAGGAGTTTTTAGAAACAAATATGTCAAAAGAAATATAAATTTAAATTTATTAAAAAAAGTTATACCTAATTTGACTCTTAATCATTTTTATAGGTCGCCGCTCCTATTCAATATGTCGTTAATTTACAATAATTAAAACAATGGAGATAAACAAGTTTAGCTCGAGAAATGTATAAAATTTGACTCAAATTTAGTTCCTATTATTTACTAACAATAAATTCACACATTAATATAAACATAATTTACTTCAAAACTAAGCAATTTAACAGAAACGGAATGATTTACAGTTTAACACATACGAAAGTTGAAACTAATAAAATGTTATTTAACTCAAGGAATTGAATTACCATTATTCTTTTGATATCTATACTAATGCACTTTTCCGATTTATAAAAAATTCCGAATTGAAAAAAATCTTTATGCTCTAAAGATACGATAATAACGCAGATTCCAGAAATTACTGTTGGAAAAATCATATTCCCTCATTTTTTTTCTCTTTCTCAGAAAGGAAATGTGAGATGCTCACGTATGACGCTAAAGATACACAACTTTAAGTCGCACTGCACGAAACTGGCCGTCGTGCGAAACAACAGTATCGTCATAGCGGAATTGGGTTATCCACTTTGTAGGAGCACGTTCCTACAACGCCTGCTCGCGCGTTTCATACATCCGCGAGAGAGGAGCTCTCTCGTACTCTCGTACAGATACGGATGCCGAGGACACACGCGGCCCGCGTTTGGGGAAAAGCGAAGGAAGATACAGTGCGAGCCGCAGTTGCACGCGCGATGCACAGACGGCTCGCGGTTGCGCCAAGTTAAGACCGGCTTGTTAGGAAAGTTGTATCAAGTTGGATCGTGCTACCCACGAAGAGACTTCGCTTGGGAGCTTCTCCTAAACACATCGCTTCTCTCCCGATCTCACCCCCACTCGACCGAGCCGAAATCCTCCGTATAATGTCACCCGTATTCGCCAACCTATACTCCCCTCCTCAGCCCTTTGACCGTGTCGACCTTTATATGTATCTATGTGAAACACGCATATGTATGTATGCATGCGGGTATGAATGTATAGAGCGCATATAGTAGATTTACCCGTATTATTACCCGTAGCAGTTTGGCAGAAACGGAGAGCCCCATGGTGCCTCATTAAGTTCGCGAGGGACATGCCGATCCACTCTGCATGAAGTAATTCTAGCTTCATGCACGTAAGGTCTTATATAAACTAAGGATTAGTTCTAATTTAGTGTAGCTCTTAATTGATTAAGAAATAGAAGTGAGATGCAGAAGCAAGATTGTACGAATTTTATAAAAAGTTACTAACCTTAAAATACGCGTTATATTATCTTTTAAGAAAAGTTTTGAAATCATAATTCAGAATATTTAATAAAATATATCATACAGAGACATAAAACAAAATGAATGGGTGACTTAGAATGTTTCTTATTATTAAATTTTAAGGAATAAGCATATCCCGCTGTTATATTAGGAACTTGACTGTGTACGAAAATATAGTCATGATTTATTGACCATACGGCTAGGCATAAATTTCTTTCGCCACGTACTATATCAGTATGGTGAAAAAGCTTCTTTGACTTTATCGCTGCGAAATTGTATGAAAACTAGGCCATCTGTTTACAGCATAATACGGTTTTATTAGACACCAAGCAAAAAGCACTCTGACATTTCATAATTTCTTCAGGAGGTAGCGAGAAAACATTAATATTTTGACCGAAACGTATACGTTATAATACTCACTTTGAATAAATGGTATAAAATACACACGAATAACCAGTGTTGGCTCAAATTGGCATTTTATTTATTATTTTTTAGATTTTTTTAGAGCCTATCTTGTATTAATATTTTGAACATTTTATGTCCAAATCTTGTGTTTTATGCAAGAAACTCTCGCATTATACACATACAACATCATTAATATTGTAACAGTATGATGTATGAAATATCTAATATGATTTAATGTAACATATTGTAGTATAATAAATTATTTGTATTTATTTGTGATTTGTGTGTGTGGGTGTGTATGTGTGTGTTTATACGTCAAGTAGTTAACTACGGATTAGATCAGACACAAGACAAAACAGTATAATCGCATCGCACGAAAGTAATTGAATATAGTCTCATAAGAGCAGCTCTTTGTATGTACAAAGAAAATTTACTGACATTATTACCTATTTTGGCAACAATGCTAAAAGAGGGTCTCGTGATGTTCTATTAAATTCTTCGAAGATGAAGCGACCCATTCCTTATGTTCTCTTCTTCATAGAACAATAAAAACGTGCCTATCAAAATATGCCTACCAAAATAGATAATTAATAACTGTAAATTTAATGGATATAATATATTTTAATACAAAATTTTTGACCAATAAAAAACTTTCATATTTTATGGCAGAACTCAAATGGAGTTGGCAATAATTTTATAAAACTAATTTTTCCTCTTTCTCTTCATATAATTATTATAGTATATAATAAAAATAATGTTTAAATGTTATGAACTAGGGAACAACAAAATGAAAATTTTTTTTTTAGAAAAAATATCTTCTGTCAAAAAGATTAAATTGCACGCTGTACAAATTCTTATTTTGCAAAATTCTGAATAGAAAAATGATAAAATAGCAAAATAATAATTAAAAGATTACAATAAAAATATAACTTAGACAAAGTCTCAGTGTAAGGAATCAATGGAAAAGAAATCAATTGTAGATACAACAGATTTTCTGGTCGACAATATAGAAGTTAAAATACACACATTCAATAAAAATGGAAATGATATATAAAGACTATGAAAGCACGACATTGTACGGCTAAAGTTATTTTATCGCGATATGTTTTATCGCGATTAGGAAAACTCGTGTCAATATTACTACATAGTATAAATATATTCCAGTTCAGTTCTTAAGTTATATATTCGCGTAATGCCGGATCGTAGCGAAAATATAAAAATGGTGATAAATAAAAGTTGTTACCGATTGCACTAATTCTCTTAAACTATAAAATACATAAAAAATATGAAGTATGAAAGATGAAAAAACCAAGGTGAGAAAGAGTCAGCAAAAACATAACGGAGCAGATAAAATAAAGGAATATTAGCGCGAAACACGGTAATGCTTCGAAGAAAAATATAACAGAATTGCATTAGTGCAGTATCTAATGAAATTGCGCTACGATAATTAGCGGTGTAAAGTTTAATTATATGTCTGTATTAACGTTAACTCACGTATTACAAGCGTTAAAAAGTGGTTATAACCTTAAAGAGTGGCAATAGTGATAAAATGTTTTTTTTAATAATATTAATTCTATATATAAAACTAAGAAATATTAAAAAAGAGCAGATCTTTTAAACGATAATCATTACACAATTGAAATAAAATTCGCAATATCAAAGTCTGCTGAAAAGATAATAAAGACTAGCACTTAGTCCTCAGGTTAAATGAACGACGTGAGAAAATATATTAGGACAGTTAAATTATGCATCTGAAGATAATAACTCATACAGTTTAATACAACGAAAACGTATAAAATACCTATCGTCTTAAATAGACATGACGATAGTAGTAAAAGTTCTTCTTCACGATACTATTTCTCTCTAGGTGCACATAAACGGATATTCAACCGATGAAAGAACAAAACGCGGAAGCGCACTTTCCTAAGAGATAATACAGATAATAGAGAGTCCGGATAAAATAAAATTCTAAAAATATTAGAATGTGTCGAATAAGATGGGATAGAGAGAACAGAAATCTACGGTAAAAAGAACTGCAGTATCGCACGTTCTTGTAAGATCCGCCGCGTAACTATATTCTTATAATTTCCACACGCTCGATGAGCTGCTCGAACATCCAGAATGAGAGTTTTATGGATCGAATTTCGAATATAACAATCTCTCTCACATATCGCTATTCCGGCACGGAATCTCTTCGTGACCTAGGTCGACCGCGATCGCCGCCTCTCGGCTCCTTTCCGAGGAAGTTGAAAAGTTGTTTCAGACGCCAATTCCGAGGAAGATGAAGACGAACAAAGAACTACCGGCGGAAGAGGTAGAGCGTCTTCCTACTCGGATTTTCATCCAGTCCTGGAGTATAATCCGGACTTTCCAGCTCCTCCGCTGAAGGAACTGGAAACATTTACAGCCAGCCGACACGAAACTCGTTGCCCCTCTTTGCGCACGACTATCAATCCGACTTCTACCCTTGCCATCGTTCGCCGCGAATTTATCAATCTCGATGTCGACGCGTACGTCCATTCTTTAGCCACCGAAATGAACGGCTTCGTCTCCTAGACGCGATCGCGTGTAATTTGTCAAATCACGCTTGTTTGCTCTAAGCTTTCCTGAACTTACGGAAACGGATAAGTTCAGCAACGAACCGACCCTCAGCTCGTCGTCGTCGGCGCGTTCTTCGCGGCACTAATTAAAGGTCGCGCATTGTCACGAGCGAGCTTTGTTCGCATTTCAATTACGACCCGGTCGATTTCGTTGAATGAAGCGCCATGAGCCAATCCAAAAGGTCTCGCCCCCCAAACCGACATTGTTCTTATCCCTCTTGTTCATCAGGAATTCGACCGCTTTAGACGTAGGCTTTGATATAGTACCGGTATGAAAATTGAATACTATGCGGAAAGTGCAGAGATGCTCGTTTAGATCTTAGACGATCCTCAGAAAAGCGATTACCCGATCCAAAAATCAAAACATTATCAACAAACATATTAAAGTTAGTTTGTTGTGCAAGAACTACACAGAATGAAGAGTTTTGCTAAAATATTTAAAAATTTAATTCAATATAGATCTAAAAATAATAATTTTATGTATGTTGAACTGTCAAAAGAATTATAGGCTACTCAAACTGATTGCTAGAGTGTGTGAATTTATTTTGACAGTTCAACAAAATTATATATATATTTTTTTTCAGATCTGTATCTATACTTAAATTTTTAGATATTTTATAATAGCAAAATCGTTCTTTCCGTATAGTATTAAAAGCCTTCCTGAATACGCTATCGAATTTTTGAATTCTTTGACAAATAAATTCTCTACTAAATAAATAGAAATTTATGTTTCGTTTGTTTGATAAGACAATGCAATATTTTTGCTGTCTTTCGCGTCAACGATACAATTCTCGTGAAAGGAAGCAGCTCGTCGCCTCGCGAATTCTTTGACAGGGTGAATTATGACGATCATTAGGTGGATTGATTTCACCGTCTAGAAGTTTAAATTCAGCGACATTGAATTTCGCGAATTGAACCGCGGCCCATTCGCGTCCGTCGTGTCGTCAATCTTCGTTCCAAGCTTCTCCATTCCCCGTTCTTATACCGTTCGAATATGTCGCAAGAGTTGTCGAATGTAAAAAAAAAAAGAAAGAAATCTCTTAGGCGAATAGCAGAGGTTGATTAAATCGAATTTCTTATTTATTTTAGAGAAAATTTTCGTGCGAAATCACGATATTTGTATTGATAACAAAATTTGCTATATGTTATTTCCATAAAATATCTCTCAATGATTAGATTCTTATTAAATAGCGCTTCGACAAAATAACAGAAAATTCACATATGCAGAAAAAATTGTCAGCATTCATTTACAAACGCAGAAAATTTTTTCTTAGAACCCTAAAAATATGACAGGACAACATTGTATTTCGAAGAATTTTAATGTAAATCTCTCTCATTCATTAATAAAACTACAATAAAGTATAAAATAAGTTTGATCAATTTTACTGAAGTGCATGATAAAAATCTTTAAAATATTGTATGGTACCACAATTACCATATTTTGAGGATAAATTTTAAAAGAAAATTCTCTCCGTACAATAAAATACTCGATTGATCAGAATCTATCGATTCGAATCGCGAGTTATACCGTATTGACATCGCAAATATTTTTCATGGCATGTGTCAGAAAAGTGGATAAATCTAGATCAAAGTTGAGAATATTAACCTGTGATTATATTTTAAATCTCGCTGAAAAACAAAAAGAAAGATATAGTTTGACATTTTACATTTATTTTCGTTTTTCTCCATGAGCTGATTTTTATTTTGGCAATCCGCAAAAATTAAAAAAAAACAGATACTTAGAAAGAATTTTCTTGAATAATAATTATTAATATAAGACCACGTAAAGAACGAAGTAAAAAAAGCGACTTTGCCGCTGGCAACGAGCGAAATTAATAAAACGCTGCTATTTGCGAATATAATTTGCGGGATGGAATCAACGTCTATTTAAGTTCTGATGAAATTACTAACCGGTTAGAGACAGATGGAGCTTCAAAGAGATGAGGATAATATTCATTCATAAATTCTGTCTACCTAAGGCGAGTGAGAGCAAGGTGGAAGAGAAGACGCCGCAAGACAGGGATCAGATTGGGATCGGTTGTGAGAGAAACAGGTCAATAATAATTAATTTAATTAATGAAGCCAATTTAAGCCTTGAGTCGACTTTAATAGCTTTTTCAGCTTACTTTCGTGAGCAAGGCAATGTAATACTTTGGCCGAGTCTGTTGGATTAATTCAGGAGCGCGTTGTACAAAGATAGATTTATTCAGATTTAACTAAAATCGGAGAACGTATGCTAAATCAAACAAAGAACTTTTCGTTCTCATTTAAATAAGGCATGATTTGAATAAACAAAGCAGGAAACATGAATAAGGCAACGTTGACCATGTCATTTTCTGAATAGTAAAAAATTGTATTTCTAGAAACTAACTTTATGTGTATTCGATAAGATCTGTAAAAGTTTATTTCTGTAAAAGTTTGTTTCTTTATAACTGGCATTCTCTCTATAGTTTGTCCTTGTGTTTAAGACCGTCTTAATCTACAATTTTAAAATATCATAAAAATCAATTACAGAGCCGTATTGGCATTTTGAGACATTATTTAAGATGATCTTGAAATAAAAATAGATTATATGAATATCTGCCTTCGACAATTATATGTTACGAATTTCTTCCATGATCGAATTTAAGTTTTTTAGTTTTACGACGAAAATGATTGCGACGTAAATGATTGACAGTTTCTACCGGAATTACGCAGCTTGTTTCGTATTCTGCGTAAAGTCTGCCAACGCACGCAGTCCATATCCCTCGCGGTTTCCACTAATTTCGTAACTAATTACGTCTCCTTCGAACTCAGCGGGACCACTGCGGCACGGGAACTATTTCGATCCCTTTGAAAGCTACGTTTCGGTTTTGTTCGAATGGAATGAGAAACCACATCGTGCAACATTTTGCCGAATAACTGGACACAATAAAAAACAAGCTGGTATACAGTATGTTTTGGAAAGTTCGCGCAGTATTTCACGATGATTATCCTTTGACAAATCCGAAATTAATTTTCTCTTTACTGGAATACACAGGAAACTTCGTAAACGGGAAATTAATCGAAAATTTATTTAATTAAATTTTAGATGATAAGTAATCATAAATAGAAATTAATTGATTAAAATAGCTTGCTTTTGTATCAAATATGAAATTTTTATGCTTATCCTATTTCAAATACGACCAGTACTGCAAAAAGTATTCAAGTTTTCCGAGAAAATACGACACGTGGTGTTTAATTGCGCCGGGTGTTTCGTCGATTTCTGATTAAAATTCCGGATTCTCGATAAAAAAGGCTTGAAGAAAAGAAGTAAATGGATGGTGTGCGATAGAAGCTGCATGTGTAGTGCACAATACCGGCCGCAATTCCGTTTGAAGCGACGTTAGTTTTTCAGCAGCGCGGGACACCCAGCCGTCGTTTATTCGCCATCGATCGAACGTTAAATCGTGCGTGACGATGAATGCCGGGAGGAAGGGGGGGGGAGGGGGGATGAAACCGACGAGACACGGGGTGAAGCACGTCAGAGAAGATTGTCCGAGGGATTTTTCAGGATTGCGCTGTAGACGCGCCCTTGCATGAGTATGTCGCATTGGGATCAGTGTGTGTACGTGTGTATGCACGGGTTTCTGATGGGATGGCGCATTATTTCCGGAGTGGCGGACAACGAGTCTCGAGCGGTACATTAATTGACTATAAATTCAATGCTGTCTCTTTCTCTCCCTCGACATTAATTCGGCTATCTCGAGAACGACTTCCGTCGTCCGCGGCCGCTACTCGCGACAAAAGCAACGAATCCGCCGTTAACGAAGTGCCTTAAACACGTGCTACTTAGCGCGTTCAGAGCAACGAAAACAGAACGACGAACGGTTTCCAGAATACTTGGCAAGGGTAATTGATCGTTAAACGCATTTGCATCGCGGCGCGGTCGTTGTTTCGTCGCTAGTCAGATAACGATTACGGTATAATCGTCGCGTTTCACAACATCGAAAACAAACGCCACTTTAAATACTTTTTAAATGAATGAAAGATTCATTCAAGATATATATGTGTAATATACGCACTCAGTATCGATTTGCAATAAGGTTGGTTTTTTTCGTCATTATCACAAAAATTTTGTACTAAAAATATTTTAAATTTATACAACTAAATTGAAAGTATTTTAACGAGTTGTTGTAATAAGGGTCCAATTTTTTTTGTGTCTTTTCGCAGGTCGAACGCACGACTCAACTTACACCCTGTATAGATTAGGGGAAAGATTGTCTACGGGTGCCAGATTATATGTAGAAACCGGAAGAGCCGATGGATTGGACACGGATGGGGATTCGCCCAACAGCCTTCACTCATTTACGGGTCCTCCGATTCCTCAAGGTGAAGGCACGAGTGTCACTCGGGCCTTTTTGGACGGCAATCATACTCTAATTAGCATTATGGCGCGCATCAATCCCAGTCCCGATTGGTTCGTAGGCGTGGATTCCTTCCAACTGTGTGTCGAGGGCAATTGGGTCGATACCGTTACCGTGGAGGTAATTACATTTAGCATTAATACGTATGAAACTCAATGTATCTGCGATTGAAATTTCTCTCGAAAGAGAAAATTAAATGGTTGCAAAGTATTGTACAATGTATTGTAATGTAGCTGTACTTTCTCAAAAATGCCAATACTACTTTTAATTGTCATACAAATTTAGCCTTATTCATTTTTACATAATTGAACTGTTAATTCTCCGTTGACAATTTAGATTTTTTTTTGGTAATCGAAATTCATTCTAAAATCTTTTAAATGAAAAGAGAGAAGAACATTTTTCAATCCTCTCTATTTTTTTCCTTATTTTTGCTTAAATTTCAATTTTTATCAAATAAAAGTTTTAACATTGCGTTAAAAATCTATTTAGTAAAGTAATAGAAATGTTGAGTAACTGTGAATTTTTTTTCACATTTTTCGAAAGCCTAAAATAATAAAAAATTCGGGCTGAAAAAAAAAAGATCCCAATTTCAGACGGAAGAAGATAAAAATATAAAAATAGTAATAATAAAAAAATTAGTTCCGCGTTACGCCTATATTACTTGTTCAATTATTCAGCTATTGAATAAAATACAATAAAATTCGGCCAATAAAATACATTTCGCTACGGCCGTATAACGTTACGAAATATGTATACAAAACGTAAATCGCTCCCGGAAAGTCAGATGTCTGAGCATTACTGGTCGCGAAATATAATTTATGCGTCTATCTCCGCGAATATTGCTCCGCACTCTGTCATTTTGCTAAAATCCACGAATGCTCGGAAAATGGGTCCGTTTAAACCGTCTTCCACTATTCCTTTTTCAACAGCTCGACCCGCTGGATGGGGGCACAGATAACGGCTTCACATTCACGGCTGCCAACTGGCCGACGCAGCCCCAAGGAATCGCTTACAGGATCACATCCCGATATCCGGCACATCCCGCGGGAAGCTTCTATTATCCGAATCTACCTCGTCTGCCGCCGATAGCTACCCTCACATTTACCAAGGTACATATCTCATATCCTCGTACTCGTGCGATCCTTTATTTTCTTCACATTAATTCATCGTGTGAAATAAATTGATTAACTCAGTAAAAATGAAATTTTAACATCTCGTCTTTGCGGCATTAATTACTTCGAAACAGTAGAAAAATCGGAAATTTTTCTACTCGTATGTAGAAGAGTGAAAAGGTAATAAGATGAATCTCGTCTACGAAAATTACTTCAAAATATTTTTATTTTCCAAGAAATTAGGAATATGTAAATTACTGTCCTTTCTATGGCTCGATAATATCTCATTCTTTTATGCATTTAATACTTCGATTTCACGAGAGCTCTTTTGTTTGGTAAAATAGCCGCGCAGCAGCAGCCCATTAAAAGAACATCGAGCTTCAGTAATACCCATTAATTTATTTCCCCGGTATTGATACGCTACGTAATAAATGTCCTGACAATATCAGTTTCAGCATAAAACTGATTAATTGCATTCGCTGTTTAAACAATCTAATAATTCTTCTTGCTCGATAATATGGTCTCGATAATACAATACAAGACTGGGCATTATTTTATTGTGCCAATTATCATATATCGAGCAGGAGATATAATATTGAAATTATACGTTTTCGTTGATCTTCGTAAATTGGAAGATAAGCAGACAAAATACACTTTAAATATTCATCTGGAAAAAACTATATTTCGCCTCAGACAAATTTGTTCCCAAATGCAATTGCTGAATTGTTTTATATCCTTTTCCTCATTGCTAACATTAAATACATTTTCGACGCGCAAGAAAAGTGGCTTGACTCAACGCAAATATTTGTTTTCCGAAGCCATGCGAACAGGTTCGCCTTCCTTCACCTTACATTCCTGCAAACATCGAACCTATCTTGGTGAAACTATTTTCTTCGCTTCATTGCCAAACTGAGATTTTTACAATTTTTTCACCAGAGAGTCAGTTAAGTATTTTATGACAAAGATTGTTTTAAAAAGTTTATAAGATTTTATCATGAAGAAAATCTTACAAGTACTTTGAACATAAATTTTAAATAGATAAAAATGTATGATTTTAACGATCCTTCACTGAACAGAGATAAATCGGATAATTAGTGAAGTCTCAAAATTAAATTATCGCTTCAAGCTAAGACTATTTTAATAGTAATATCGAGAAGATTACATATCGTTCGAACACGAATAATTTAATTGATCTCAAAGATTCTCAGATCTTTTAAAATCTTTTTTTTTAACCACAGCATGGTACTCGCGGTAACGAAATTCAAGGAGCAACGACTCATATTAACTCGCTAATTATCTTTGCCTACAGTCCATCCTATCGCCCTGCTTCACTGACTCCACTTCATCCACCTCTCTGCTTTCGACCTCTCTTTGACTCGTGTCACCTCTACTTCCGCTTTCCTATAGGGCAAAGGGATGACTCACCTACTAAATTCCTCCCCTTGCTCGGCCTCACTTACCACTTAATTACCAAACTTCTGTCGCTAATCCAATATATACCCTCTCGTAGCTCGTTCTCTCTCACCATTTTCTCACCAACCTACCCTTCCTTCTTTGACTTTTGAGCGTTTATGATAACGTAATCTACACTTGCTAATACTTCCAACAGATTTGTCAATCCATTTTACATAAAGGTAGAATAAAAGGTAGAATGAAAGATAGAATAATTTATACAATGTAAAATATAATAATACAATGATAAAAATATAATTCAATTCAATTAAATGTAAATTTAAAAATATTTTCTTACTATTAATTTCTTATTATTAATGGATTTTAATTAATCCAGCGTATATTTTTCTTATTCTTGGTATTTAATATTGCTCTTGAGATAATATTGATGTAAATATTATCTTAAAAATTCCATATTTTGTTCAAACAATCTGAATCGTTATTTGTTACATACAATCTTGGCGGTTTATATAATTACCGTAATATATGCATTATTTTATTTCTCTCGCAAAGCATTTTCACGAGTAGCTATCAAGAGCCAGTTTCAACCCCCCCGAGAAAGAGAGTTGCTCGCAGCTGCGCTTGCGACCCCACTGTTTCCATTAAACTTCACGCTTCCGGAACTCCATTAAACTGAAAATCAGACCGCCTAATGTAATGCCCATTTCGTACAACAACGCGCCCATTATCGCCCCAAAGTGTCCGGCTTCGCGAAATCGAGAACGTTTGTTTACGCCACTTGGCTTGTTGAAAGCTTTGAATAATGGAGGTATGATCGGATGTAGAAATAAAAGTTAGTGAATAGACTGTATGATCACGTACATTATTGCATAAGACATGTTCGCAACACGAACAACAGCTAAATAAATTTAATAATTCTACCTTTATTTATAATATATGTATATTTATACGTATATTTAAAAAATCGTGTCATTAGTATTATATCATAGTAGTATTGCAATAGTATATATATATATATATATATATATATACAATAAAATTTATAATAATTTAACTGATAATTTAATTAATAATTATTTATTAATTTAAGAAATTGTAGAAGCAAACCCATAAATTCCTTAAAACAACAAACGATCTTAACATGCCAAAATTTATTATATTGTGGGAGGCACGTTCCCAAAATTACATTTGCAGCGGAAGATGCGGTGCAGCGTAGCATATTTACGTCTGCAAAAAGACTAAAATATTTAGTCTTTAAATAGAAAGAAGGAAGTTACTAAGGCGAAAAAGGAAAATTTAATTAAAAAATTACAATATAACAGATTTAATTCGGAATTTTCTCGGGATATTTTCTTAGGATGGCATATTTACATGCTAACCCAATTACACAGAGCAAAATAAAATCATGATTTAAAATTAATTTCGTGAAAGTTCACAGTAAGTGCTATTCTCAAAATATGGCAAAATATACACAAATATCTCTCGAGTATATGCAATTAAAGATTCAATCTACACACACACACACACACACACACACACACACACACACACACACACACACACAGATATGTATATATTACAATATATCAGAGTCAGTCGTGTGGAATCTCAATCAGTTTAGTGTCCTCATTGCGAAGTTTTCTCCAAAATTGCTTCGACAAAAATAACAATATAAAATATGCATTACCGTAATTATAATGATAAAAAAATAGAGTATTTCGATATTATATTACATGAAATACATTTTTTCACACACTTTTTCAGACAAAGATTTATAAGTTTTTAAAAAATATTTTAGTTGATTAAATTTAGTTGATTAGTTGTTTATACGATTTAAAAATATCCTAAAATTATAATTAATTATATATTATAAATTTATCAGATTCTGAAAGATTTTTATATATAACATCGACAAGTAATGCTAGATGAGATATCATCATTAAGATAAGAAATTTTATTAATGAATTAAGATAAATAGCAGCAAAATCAAATCAATATTTTAAATTATTAAGAACATTGAATTATATCTAATTATACTTTCTAATAGGTTATTATAACAACTTTAATAGGATAATATTTTCTTAAACACAAGGGATGCTTGCAATGATCAACATTTACAGGTAGCTAATATTTATTCCAGTCGATTAATTATCAATTGTTAATGTTGACCTCGGGCGAACGCAATTTTATGCAAACGGCTAATAGGCGCGCGACGTGTTAATTATCCTCGAGTATGGTTGTCCACGTGGGGATAATTAGTGTCTCTTGAGGCTAGTGTGCATGGACGTGCTGGAGTATGAGTCACCGACCACGGATATGGATAAATTGAGGTCTATGGTGGTGAGCCAAATCATCGTGAGGCGAATTAGCTAAATCGACCTGAAAATGGTGCAGCGCCCTAAATTAATTTAAATGTCAGAAATTGAATTAGGGGGAAACATCCTTTCACACGTGTCGGAAGCATGATGTCGATTACTGTCAGGTCCATATTTCTCGCAAAGATTGATGACACGGGAAAAAAATCGCGCAATAAAGTTACGCAATATTGTTATTGTAATAATCGTCACATATAATAATACCATTGTATAATAATCGATAAAACGCATATTACCAAGAAATCGTCTTATATTTTCAAATATTTGTTAAAAACTCATACTATGTTTAATTCGCGAATTTAATGCAGTCGCTAGTAAATGCTTTCTTCATACAGTCTTCAACAGAAGACTGCTAAGTCGCCTGCTCAAAAATATCATTCAAATCGCGGATCGTGGGATATATCCAAATTTTCCCCCGGGATAACCCGCGATCACGCTCTGGGGACTGGTAACGCATAACGCATGAATTACTATAGTCGAGTGCTACAGATAAAGGACTACATTCGCGGCAGCGTGCGGAATCGGCGTGGAGCGGATTAGGTAGATTAAACAGATTAAGCTGAAGCAGTAGGGACCGTTTGCCTGCCTTTTACACAGGGGGATCGTTCAAACCCCATCGTCGTATCAACGTCAACGCCCCAAACTTCGCGATAGGGAGCCACTTTGGCAAAGACGAAATAGCACGTAACATAGTGGCAGTCTATGTGCGTTATGCATACTACATGTGAAACTCTAACCCCGCGATTGTACGTCATTGCAATTGACGACGTACTTTTTAATGTTGGATAATTCATGTATTTGAATTCATGACACGCTCTTATCAACGTACCTACTGTTACAGTATTGCTGTATAACCTTTATAAGTACAAGTCATATTTTGTATTTAAATTTGTATCTGATTTAACTGATGCATAACAATGTATCTATAGTTGTATCTAGTTATTGGTAAAATAATTATTTTTCACAATTTGTGTCTAAAGATCATCCAGACGATATGTATTGTAGATAATATGTATTGTCTGGATCATCTTTAGATATAAATTGAAAAATAATCATTTTGTCAATAACTACACAATAGATTTTTATATTATAAGAGAATATTATCGTTATAGTCTTCCCCCCGAAGCCTCGAGGATACTGAAAATTGGATTTTGGTTAGGGATAAAATGGCGGAATATATCGGCGTATCTGAGGAAAATGCAGAGCACGCAATCGGCAGGGCAAACATCAAGGGTGTACCTTCGAAAGCGCTGGGCTACGTGTTTGGCTCCACCAAACGCGTGAAGAGAACCATGATTACTTTTCTACTCGTGCCATCGTCAATGTATACAAATATTATACATATAATAATCTGTATGCAGCATGTGCAACTTATTTCTGATACACGGATTTATATAGAAAAAATGAACACCTTTCAGATAACAATAGAAGATTTCAAGAAATAAATAAAAACACTGAGAGAAAGGATTTTGTTAATTTAGCAAGCCACCTTTAACCGGTGATCGATAAATATGTGACAACAAATTTTGTTGTTATGTTTGTTGCTAGTCTGCTATACCAACCAATTATTAGTAACAGAAGCAAACTATATAGAATCTATCCTATCTTTTGGATAGACTTTAAGCTTGTTTACATAGAATTCGTAGATGATCGTGGAGTCTTAAGTCGTAAGAAACCAACCAAGCAGAGTCAAATGCAAGGAGAACTTGATTAGAATTGGTCAATTTCTTACGATTGGGATCCTGCAATCGTCTACGACTTTTATATATATATATATGAGCCTCTTATTTGCTAGCAATACTATTGATTATTTGTTACATTGACGAATTAATTTGCAATCGTAACAAATCGATGGGTTTTTTTAATAAATATCACATTTGCTTTCCCTTGATTTATTCCTATAACAAAATCATTTTTCTTAGTGAAAGTCAAATATAGTACTTTGCTTATAAAGAAAAATTTATAACGTAAATATTTCTATTACTTTCGAAGATACAGAAATATTGTTAGTTCTCGAATCGAAAGAATATTTTGGAAGGAAACTAAGTAACCCACTTTTGCGAAAGATAGAGCTTGAATCTTACGCACTCGTACAATCAGATGCAAAAAGTGCAAAGTTAAAGTAAAAAAAAAAAAAAAAAGACCGAAGCAAAACTCGATGAAGTTACTTTGCCTCGGCTGTTTCGAACATCGGCGAGAAAACGCAAGAATTTATAACTGATGACGTATTGTAAGTCTTCCAAGCATGTAAAGATTTATTTTCGCCTGCTGCGTTTTTACATCCACGGGCATTCCCGGTGTGGAGTTGAAAAGAAGTCACGTCGCGTACTTAGGATAAACTTTCGTCGGTGAGGGCTTTGCCATAGTTCGGGAAAAGTATCGTGTCTGTATACAAACTGATACCTGCGAATTGTGCGAAATACTTTCGACCTCGTTTTCGAAATGGCATGAGAATAAGACGAGGAGATACCGAACGCGCGGCCGCACGATTTATACGAAATCAATAAAAACGATAATGGCACTACGCGGACTCGAGCTGGGCAGCTAAAACGGATGGAGTAAATAAAATCAACGATTTCTGGTTAAAGAAAAATCGATAACTATTTTATCTAGACACTACGTAGATTCGAAGGAAAAATCGCGATTTGAAATTGATACGGAGAAAAAACATTTTTTAATAGAACGTTAGCTATCGGACTCAGAAAAGATTTTCTCTCTTATTAAATAATTTACTCCATACGTTATTTTGCATAAATAAGAGATCATCTTTTATCTGATGAAGACTCTTATTAGTATTTTGTAGGATTATAAGAGAAGAGCGAATAAGAAAACGAGAGATGCAAATCTTGAAGACGGGAATATGAAATGTAAAGAAGCAATTTCCTTTCAATTTTCCATGAACTAATATTTCCTTAATTAAAACAAACAAGAAAAGACTTTCTATTATTGTCTTACTTTTTTATTAATACATTATGCATCAAATAGCAACGCTCTAAAGTATATTTTTTCATCTTGTCTCTCCCTAAAATTTCTAGTAACGGAATTTTTCTTTACATAAAATTACATTAATAAATCGTAATGAATTAGCAATTATTATCGCGCCCCACAAAGAATATTATACACCAACAACGAATTGTAATTTGTTCATTAAATGGAAAACCGATCGGAAAATCGTTACCGCAACGAAACGGTATCGTGCGCGAAACGCGATGCATTTCAGAATCATTGCAACTTTGACATATCCATATCAACAATGTTTCCTGCAAATAACTCTTTTCATCGTGCTGCCGTACTCGCGCATCCGGAATGTATGAGCCGCGTGAAATATGCTTCGCCGATATATACCCGTATATCGGCGAGAGCTATATCTCGCTCTCTAACGAAGCAAAAATTTATGGACTCCGTGGAATTTAGCTCTCCGTTTCATCGGCTCGTGAAGCACGCTCGCCGTCGCCGCGGCCGTTGCAACAGCTGCAGCAACTTCAGTTCAAAGCCAGCGACGGAATCAAAATTGAAGTTTGCGATGGCGAGCCTTTATCGACCGGCAGCACAGTCGTGCGCGGGCCCAATGCAAGAGACGAGGACGTATTGCATTGTTAAACGTTCGTTCCAACGATTAAAAAAAAAATTGCCATCCTGCGCGGCGCACTTATTGTCGCCGACACGCGAACGAGAGCGCTCCTCCGTCGTCGATGACTTTCATTGTTGAAATCCGCAGCAGGGACAGTGATAAACGAGCGCGATGAATGCATTGCGACCGCTTTTCGAGAGCTCGCTCTCACAGGTCGCGAGAAAAGAACGAGTTGAATGCCGTGCGTGTCGGAAAAATCCGACGCGTTATTTATGATTTAATCCGTTGTAGCTGAAACCAGCTCCCTCTCTAAAAATTTCTTTTTTAACACAAATCGAAGATAGGATTAAACAGGAACAGTGATATTTTTACAATTGTTATTAATTCATTTTTCACTTTCTCTTCTTAAGGATGGATTTTTATTATTTCTACAATATATTTCATATTATTATATACATATATCATATGCTTTTGAGTTCCACGTGAAATGCGCATATTAATTATTCTTTCAACATGGAATTATATACTTGTAAGTTAATATTAGCTTAAAAATAAAATTGAGTAAAGAGCATATAAGAATCAAAAACAGTAAAACTTTAATAGACACACGTCAATTTTTTAATACTTATTCTCGATGTCATTATACTAAAAATAAATTGATGGTTTAACATATAAAATATAAAATATAAAATATCTACAACAATAAAAATGACATGTTTCGGCTTCTTGATCGAGCCTTGATTGCCATCTTCAAATTTATTAAAATCGCACTCGTAACTCGCAGTAAAGTGAAACGATAAATCACGTAAAAATAAGGCTAAAGGTAAGTAAGTTAAGCATCTCCGATGGATCATACGTTGACCGACGGAAATTGTTCCCAATCAGCTGCTCGACTGAATGTTAAAATTACCAAAATGAATCTATGAGTAATATGAAGAGAAAATTGAGAACAATCCAGATTATTTATTATAAACGTCAATCAAAATAAAACTCATCGGAGAAGTCACAAAGTATGAAAATGTTAAAAATGATGGTCAGCAACGTTCTTACAAAGAGTCAATCGTATAGTTAACAAACGAGATGGCCGAACTAACACATGTCAACGTTACAAAAGATTAGCGACGACTAAACAAAGGCTCGCAAAATTGAATCTATAACCAGTGATGTAAAATCATATACTGTTTATTATTGCATAGATTATAATTCAAATATGATTTTGATTGGGATAACATTCTAATTTTGGATGAAGAGCCGTGCTACAGTAAACAGATAATTTCTGAAATGATTAATATCAAAAAACAGGACAATAGTTTAAATCTGACAGACTGATACCATAGGTCTTCATAAATCGTATTTACCAATCGAGAATAAGTATTAAAAAATTGACGTGTATTTATTAAAATTTTACTGTTTTTGACTCTTATATGCCCTTTACTCAATTTTATTTTTATTTGATAACAAGAGTCTTTAGATATTTTTGTTTTAATATTAGCTACAAGAATATCTAAGGATTAAAGTTAAATGGATTTCTAAGTAAATTTTTATTTTCGCTTTGTTTGACTTCATTAACGACTATTCTCTGAATCACGCGACAGTAAAACTTTCTAAAGTCTGTGAGAAACTCTAAAAACTTAAGTTACGGCTTAATTTGTACCTCTGCGTAAACCAAAAATCTCATTAACGATTGGTACTGATACAGATTATCTAACAATGATAAAAACGTACTTAATATTTCTATCTTCTTATAAAAGACAAGTCAGTTTTGCGAAAAAAAACAGCAAATCTCTATTTAACAATATCTCAATGTAGCGGAAGAAATCGCGAGATAGATGTAGAAGTTTAAAATCCTAAACGGCAGTTTCAATAACCTCGAAAATCGAGTTTTGGGGCGCATTATCAAGCTTAGTATGGGATCATCCCTGCGGGATCGCGCGATCGCGTGCAAAGTGTTATTGGAAATTACGATTTTGATTCAATAACCCGCCGACCCGCTTACAAAATTCACCATTGTGATTTCGACAAAACGATTCTGAAGCGGATTAGCAATAATAACGCGATGCGATATCATTCTGCCCCTGGGATTGGAGGGGACGGAAGGGGATAAATTCGTAGATCCGACCGATACGCGTGATTTGATACTGGTATTAAAATCGGTCGCGGATAATCGCATCTATTAAACAAAGTGTATTCAACGTGTATATTCGTGCATCCCCTGTAATATGTATCTATTATATTAATCAATAACATATATAACGTTCATAGTTGTACTGAGAAAAAAGTTGTCATTTGACTAAATTTAGTTTGTCTTTATTTTTTTCGATAAAAAACGATGTATTTAAACCATATTATATTTAATTCAATATATACACTAATTAAAGAAATAAAAACAGCTAAATTAATTGAATCAAATAATTTTGTCTCAGTATGCAACTCTTGAACGAGTTTAGATTTGGTATATATAGAGGTGATGGGAAGCTCGAGCTATATTAAAATTTATTATTTTATTGAATTATATATATATTAATATATACATGTACATATATTAAATATTCATCAAGTTATTCAATACAAAATTAAATAAATTACAGTTTATATTAATAAGATTAATATTATAGACGAATGAAATAATTTAATCTTATTATAAGTAATGACTTTCGTTAATTATATATATTTGCTTCTAAAATGTTTCTAATTTACTCGATTACAATTAATGAAATGCATCAATAATATAACTATATGTATTTATATCTGTTTTTAAATGTCACTCACACGTGATAATGGATTTTTCGTTAAGCATGCACAATCGCGCATTCGACACATCGCGGTTCGCAAATCATCGCGGTGATGATAAGCACCACCAATAATTTATTGACAAACGTTATCAGTGAGCTAACACCTTGCAAATATGATTATCAGTAGCGATGATTATATCAACAAATGACATTTAGAAAATCTGATACGTTCTAAAATAATACCAGCTTTAACAGATATTATTGTAAGTAGATTATTTTAAGCAACTGTCGCTTGGCATAGCGTTTTTCAATAAAAATATAATATATAACATATAATGCATCATAAAAATAAAATAATAATTAACTAAACTCGGAGATAATACGTTCATAAATATACATATAGTGCAGTATTAGACAAAAAAATGCTGGCAATCGGAATGCTGTGCAAACTTTTTAATAGAGTGAATGCTATATAAAATTCATATTTATTAAATTATATCAATAACTCTAACTCGTAATTGAAAATTACATAATAAATCCACAAAGCGTCCGTCCGTAAGATTATTACGCGCGCACCCGTTCAGAATACGCAATATAAATTATTTAACGGAGGCAATTCGTTGGTAACGAAACTATGCAAACTATTGAGTGTTATTAGAAAAATAACATTAAAATTTATACGAGAAATCTCGTTTGCCATTTGTCCATTCTACTCTGTATAAGCTCACTACCGAAAGCAACGGTTATCAAATAAACTCATACCTGTAGTAATAATAATTCCACGACAGTATGGAACTGGAGCTTTATTAAATTACGTTAATTACACTGACGCGTAATGGAAAGCTACATTATGAACAAGGAAGTGATGTATGCAAAATTTTCGAATGCATGAGCGATGGAAAATTTAATGACAACGGTTAATCGGACATGATTTGCTTAATATAATAGAGTATAGGCTACAACAATTAAAATACTACAGTTATAATTTCTTTAATTATTTTATATCGAAAATGAAAAATTCTGAGAAAAATTGGGACAAATTTATGTTAAAATCGTGTACATCAATATTTTTAATATTGTTATATTTAATATTACGTCAGAATCTCAAGTGACGTAATAAAGAAAATTTTATAAAATTACATTGCATTCATTTAAACTGCATCGCGTAAGAAAAGAAGGTATAAAAACCGAACGAAAAAAACTGAAAATGCTGAATATACTCCATTCAATAATGCATTCAAAAAAATCGAATTGTTCAAAAATCGAATCTAAAGAATTGCAGGCTGCATATATAATCCAGCGACACGGACAACGACACGGACTTTAACGTCGTTATTCAATTATGAGCTTGGCGAATTTATACATGGTGGTTTAGAACTCGCACGTGTCAATCTGGAAATTTTCGTCCCTCCTGGATCGGTTTTCCAGTTTCCAATTTCGCGAAATTCGTTGGCCGCCTCTACCATCGGCTGTTTCGATCGGCTATACCACCACCCACGTTGCAATTTGTCACGGTTCTCTAACCATCGACGTACTAACCAACGCGGTGGTTACGAGAAAAGCAACCCCCCATCTGATGCAAACGCCGAACTCTACTCGTTTCTCGCCCCCCCCCTCCCTCTCTCTCACTCTTTCTCGTCGGCAAGTAAACGATGTAAAATTAGCGACAATTATTAAATTACAGTGCCGGCCACTGGTTGCTAATTACTGCGGACCCCACTGGTATTAACAGATTTTATGTTGGGCAAATCCGATTAATGGGAGCCGTCGGGCAATCGATGCGCTGATAGCAAGGAGAAGCTCGTTTCCCTGCTAACGATCGCAATTAATTGTAATTGGCGATAACAGGGAATATTTACAAAAATAATGATTACGCGTTGTGCAATAACTAAATTTTTTAGGGCAGTATTAAAGAAGGATTGTCCAGCATAAGCTACTTCTAACAAAACTAAAACTTATGGAATGTTATTATAATTAAAAGTGTTCATCTTTAATACAAAGTACACAACTTTTATATTTATGGCCTACTATCGTATTAGGATTAAATTAAAAAGATATTTATTTATATTATTATTTATTATCATTAGTATGTTAAGAAAATAAATTTACTTAATCGTTTGTAACGTCTGATCTATATCGTTGCTTCATTAGCTGAGTATAATAAATTCAGAAATAAAACTGTAAAAGTCATAAATAAAAATTGTATTCCAAGTAGTTTGACGAGAAATGCAAATGGGTTCAATTTTACGTGACATTCCATTAATGCATTTCAAGAATAGTTCGTCAGTATAGTCTCTTCAGAGCCGGCGCTCTTATTACCATTTCTCTTTGCTGCACTATCCGCAGTGCGAGTGATACACATTTTCCTCTCTCACTCTCTACCTCTGTTCTAACGCTCTAACCAAAACCACAAGGTGATATAGGAGTGGCTTTGCGGTGTTGCGCTTGTCTCTGCGGAATAGCGTGGAACACGTTCTGCCTTGCGTTGCACACGCACGAGTACGCAAAAAGGCTCTGAGCGCGAGATGAATTACTGATTTCGCGCATAATCATAACCCATATTTCCGGCTATCGAATACGATAGAGCTGCACGATTAATCATTAAAAAATGTGAGATATCCCATTTAAATGATCACGATAATAGTCGTTAATTAATGACTTTTGTTTTAATTAGAAAATTTTAATACAAGGAATAAAGCTTAAAATAAAAAATTATAAAGATAAAAAGGATAATAAATTAATTTGCAGAGGATAAAGTCAATATAAAGAATTAAAATCCTACTTCTCTCGAGCTTGTACTTTTTAAGGTAAGTATTTAACGATATTTAAATGATCCGAATCAATTGTTCGTATTTATATCAAATTATGCAATTCCGCAAAAGCAGCTGCTATAAAAATGCTTTGATTATTTTAAATTCATTAATAATCGTTCGTTAGTAATTAATAAGAGCGTATAATTAATGGAAATGCTCGTCGATATTTATTTCATAACTGCAAAAGTATTCCAAAGAGATAAATATTCCCTATGCTCAATTTTTATAAATAATAATGAAATGCGTATATAACAGCAAAAAGAACAGCATCATCATCTTTCTCACTTGAAAAAAATTCTTCATAATGAACGGCATGTAGAAACATTCAACGTATGAGGAATTTATCGGTACATATTATAAACATTATACGCGTAATGAATATGTAAAATGATTATGCATATCGTTATCACGCATTACGAAGCATATTGCGATAATTCTGATCGATTTAAACGTTTAATTATTTCGCAAATGTCGGTAATTACGAGCACCGTTGTACTTATGTAATGTCGTTTCCGTTGTAATTATGCATTTACTATTATGAACGATATACCAGCGTTGTTAATAACTCAGCATTCATTGTGACAAACGATAATCGAGACCCTAAGAGGTGAAGTTTATCGACCTACCCTTTTGTTACATACCGTGCATGCATGCATGAGAGCAGGTTCTCGGTATATTAACGTATTACTTTGTCAGGTATAATATCTTTAACATACATTATAAATATATTATAAAGATATCAAAAGGATAATATACGTAAATATGGAAATATCGTTTTCATTACGTTTATGATACATTAATCTTATAAAGGTAAAATATCGAAATTTTTATACATATATTTGTATTTAATTTAATAACCTTTCATTAGTAATTAATGAAGGCGTATAATTTATATACGTATAATTTATATACGTATTTGCATTTAATTTATTTTTTATTATTAAATTCCTCGAAACGCGCTGTCGAAGTCGTAAAAAGAACATCAAAGTGCGAGTATTAATTATTATTATTACACTTGATTGCATAAATAAAGAGTATAAAAAATAATTTATATTACATAATGAATCAAACTTAATTTTAAATGTTGCACGAGTAGATAATGTTAAGGGAAAATAGAAGGCAGAAACGAGTAAGAGGATCAAGTCAGGTATTTACTTATGCTCACGTAAAGTATTACGACGTATCACTAAAAATTAACGCCTGCAGGAGTGCGCGGCACAAACTTTTATCGCGTTTCCTTATTTTTCACAAAAACAGGTAACCGACTTTGCCCTACTTTGCCTTATTTAATTGAACACCGCTCGATTCTCTCTACTCTTCCATCACTACTTGTCCATCGCCGTACCAATATCGTCCCGATCGTTATAAACTGAAATTTGAAGTCCGCGGTTTCGTCGTCCTCGTTCTAAATAAGTAAAAAGTGGTAACGCCGTAGAATTACACCGACGCAGTCGAGTCGGACGTGCGCTGGAGCAAACATATTCATTCGCGTGCACTCGCGGTTCTCGCAAGGACAAATATCGCTTGTTGGCGGATTGCGATAGCCAACGACGTGGCCAACAGCGTCGGATAATTCAGAGAGAAATAGTAGATGCAGCGTCACCAGCGGACCTCAGTAACCACAGATTTACGAGCGTCACGCTGCTCGCCGCAACGTAAAATTAGAGCGCTTCCGGAAATGCGTTCGACCTCTTCCCGAAATGTCAACCCCGGAATCCCTCCTCATCGAACGAGAGCGACGATTTAACTAACGTCACTCTAAATCAGCTTAACTCTCGAAGGACGATTCGAAGGTGGTAAAAAAGAACGAGGGAATTGCTATCGATCGATTTTTCTATTGCTACCTCTTGATATCTTGATTAATTGAATTATATATTAAAATTTCGAGATCATAAATTGTAAAGTGTCTTTATTCCATAATGTCATTAAAATCGAAAACGAACCGAGTTTTAAAGGAACAGATTTTATACGGTATATCTAGATCTTCACAGATTTTATCATAATGCTTCTTCTCATAAACAGAAGAACCGTAACAAGTAATTAAATGAAAGATCAACCGTAGATGTATACACTTATTCAATGTTACAAGCCAACTTGTTGGCACCTAACACCTTTGGAAGCTCCCCGGTTTCAATTATGACTCGTTAGTCGTAACTATGTAAGAGACTAGACTGGCAGCGAGCGAAACATTGTTTCTCGAAGCGGGCGCGCGCGGCGGCATCGGTAATTAATAATTTACATAATACATATTTACGGTAGCGTTGTGTTGTAAGTCTGACAACCCTGCCGCAAGTCCGCGAGCGACGACGATGGCGGATACGGCAACGGCGCGGAAAGTTTACAGAATTAATTTACACCGGGCCGCTCACGAACAACAGTTACTGCGGGTATTTCACCCCGGCGAGCCGCGCCACGTCGGGTCGCCTATACTATATGCAACGGGTGTCCCGTACTGTTCTCTCCTGCCATGAATGAATGACGAGGTGATCCTCGACACGACGCACATACGGTAGACGAGAAGAGACGAGGATGAGCATCTGCGCGATGTTTCATCCGTAGAGTTACAACGCCATTCTGTAAGTAGGAGCGCTTCAAAAGCCGACGACTGCCATTACTCGACAGCAAGCATTATGTCGCAAGTGTAGCAAGATGCCTTCAGTCGTTCTTACGATCGACTTAAAACTGAGAAAGTCTACCTATCCTGGGCGTATCCTAACGCAGGCGTTTATGAGTCGAAATTACGACGCGGTAGCTGGAAATTAAAACCGTTTGGTGATGGATCGTTTCTCCTTGAAGAGCGACACGACGTACTCGAAATGTGCTTAATGCACTCGCAGCTTCATCCGTTGTAATTCCTTGCAAAGGTGACGAACATTAGTTTGGCTGCGCAACATTAGTTTGGAAATTTGTCATTGATCGACGATCGACAATCCTTACCATCAATCCTACTCATCCATCTAATATATCAAATCTACAATCAAGTTACTAACGGAGGATATTCCTATTTTCCGCTGTCCGAGATTTCATTCGATCTACATGAAAACGTCCTTTCACGCCAGATTTGAAAACCGATTAGCCACAATTCATGGGAAATCAGTGGGAAAGGCCAATTAATCGCACGACTAAGAGGAGACTAATGGGTGCGCATTACCAGGTAGATCGTCCGACAAATGTCGAGCAATTTAACGCAAGTCACACAAACATGCATGCGAGTAGTTTAAACTTACAAGCCGAGTCCTCGCGTTACCGCCAATTGGATGCAGAGCGACAAACGGACTGGTCTATTTGGTCTCGCATGAAGATCCATCTGGAACTACTCGGTCTTTTCACGCGCGATGTAGCGCCGTAACAAACATTAACCAGTTCGCGTAACAAGGAACTTAAGTGGAAGGTTTTACTCTTTATTCTAAATAATGTCTGTACAGTCGGATAGAAAGTAAATATACCGAAATGCAATTCCGACTTTCATTAGATAAAGATAAAATAACATTAACGGTCTACGTAGAATGTTATTATACATAATGATGATATCAAAATTAATAACAAATTATCAGGGCTCTTTTAAGCTTGTCATAATATACTATATATAATTTGTTATGTTCCTTTATTTTTTTATTTCTGCTCCCGATTCTTTTCTATTCGCTTCATCTTCTTTATTTCTTTCTTCTTTATCTTTTTTTTTTCGTTTTTTTTTTCATTTTACGCCCTCTTCGTCTTCTTTTCATTATTCTCTTTTCCTCTTTTCGTGCTTAAAAGAGCCCTTGACATCAGAGGTCGCTAAATTACGATACCGCAGTGTGCCGTACTAATGAAAACCGTCGCAAGCGTTTGCACAGAAAGGTCGATGGGCGATGGCCGTGCCTAACGGAGTTCAGTATTGCAGTTAACTTTATCAGAGTCAATTTTTTTTTTCGAACAAACGGTCGCGCCAATTTTATTGGCTTGGCGCAAACACAAGGGCGTCACGTCAATTAAATCGGACGAACCATGCAACCAAACTACGCTTCCGATAAGCAATTGAGTGAAACTTCTCGAACTTTAATACGAAGTTATGTGGAAAGACTTATTCTCTCAAAATTCGCGAGATTTTTATTTACGATCTGCGCGAATCTGTAAAATGATCGCTGAAGGGGCTGGATTACCCTAGAAATTCCATGTCAAAAGATCTTAGGATGTTTAATAGTAATCTGAATTATATGCAACAGCCTTTAATACTGAAACAGTCTCGAGTTAGTCGAGATGTTTTATATGCAAAGATCAAAACACGAAAATTCGCACACATAATAGAAATGATAAACATTTTATTTTGAAAATGCAACACTGAAAAGTCTTGACATAAAAAATATCATAATGATATTTTGTCATTTATGAAAAAACTTTCACTTTTATATTATGATTGATTATATTACGAAATAGGAGAAAGATCCTATTTTCAATTGAAGCAGATTTTGGTGCTTAAGATTGATATGCAAATTTTCAAATATATATTTCAGTTCTAAAGGAATTTTTCAATTTTGTATAGGAATTTTGCGCGATACTGGACTTGAACACAATCATAAAGAAATGATGAAGAAATAATATTATAATACAAATTACGCTGATTGTTAATTTAATAATAATATAATATTTTATATATATATATATATATATATAATATAATAATAATATAATATTATATATAATATAATAAGCATTTTAAAATCTGCAAAGAACTCAATGCGAAAATTATTAAGCATCAAGATCTACATTGACTAAAAACAGAAACCTTTCTCTTATTTGATTTATTCTTACAGTCTAATTTTCACTTAGAATTATATTATTGTTTTATGCATGTACCTAGTAAGCATAAAATATCAGTCTGTCTTCAAGGTCTTTAACGTCTTGCAAAATGAATTAATGAATATTACTTCATGAGATTAATGTTGGTCCGTGTTTTCAGGTCGCGTGATTCAATGTAATTACATATTCTCAGTATGACTGTACGATGACGTGATGTCTAAACACGATGCATAGAACTTTGCGCAGTTACTCAGGGTCTGAGACGGGACCAGAGAGACGAAGTCATGGCTCACTTGGGGAGTTACAGCTGTTTGCGAAGTAATAACGCCGCTAACTCAAATGCTATTCTACGGCTACAAACGTTACCTGACATACGCTCAAATTATCGGTACACGTTTCCAAGACATAGGTATATTTATAATGTACCTGAAATACAAGATGCACAAATACGATATAATCGCTAAGACATTACGAATATTAATGTTATAACGAGAGGCAATTAAATGAAATTACTCTATCAAATTTTACTTTTTTCTTTTTCTTCTTTTCTTATTTTGCAGACTCAATTTTATTTTGAAATTTTAGAGGACTGTTAATAATTAATGTTCTTAAAAATCTTTAAAGTAATAAGAAGTAAAAAAAAAAAAATCTTCATTAATTTTTTCATATGTACGTGCGGAGTAGAAACACAAATATCTAAAATAAATTATAAATAAATAATAAATAAACAAATGATAAATAATAAAAATATAAGGAATTGAATATTTAATTTCATATCACTATTGCAAAATAAATATAGATAAAAGTAATTAAAACAATATGTACATATAAAGATATAAATTTAGGCGAGAAAGAGGAGCAAAGAGAACAGATTGCGATGGGGTACACTCGGGATGATCGTCGGGGACGAGTAAAAACTGGTCGCGTAAATTTATGTGATTTGTTCGAGTTTGTCGAGTAAATAACGAGTTCTCTTCGTGACACTGCCTACCAGTTCTACGCGATATATCGATCCTGTAAACGTGTCCCACGCACGTGTGTGCGTGTATGAGAACGTGTAGATTAGGTTTCGGGTGACATGGGGCGCTAATGAACGGCGGGTGTCGTTTGCACTCGAGGGGGACTCCGGAGAAAATTTTCAAATTTGTGTTTACGCCCTCAGTCAGGTCGGTATCAACCCTTGTTGTACCGTCTGCTCTCGTTTCATGACTCCCTCATCCACGAACCTGCGACTCTGTGGCAAATGAACGTACAAATATATCTTACGTAAATAGTGACGAGTTTATCTCACGGCATTGCCCCTCGCCATTCTACCTAGAGTTCCTGCATTCATATCTATTCCCGTTCATGCTATCATTCTTATGCTTTCTCACTTAGACTATCTCTTTATTTAATCTTACTAACGATCTACAAGTTATGTAGTCAAAAGTGAAAATATTTTTTTTTTCTTGTATTTTAGAGAAGAAGTGTGTTAGATTCGCGAAATTCGCACTATATTTTCAATCTTGATTTTATAGTATAAAAAATGCGGAACTTTTTTGTATTTTTGTAAGGACTTAGAGCTATGAAAAATGCTACTGTTTGCAACAGTCATTATTTTTTTATATTATTAGGTGTTGGAATTAATTCGTAGCGTTTTACAAGTGATGGGAAGTACTTTCATTAATGTATTTTTTAATGCTCATGTGAAATAAATAACATTCTTTCATTAAAAACGCTACGAATTAATTCCAACACCTAATAATATAACAGCATGCTAATTTCATTCAAATTGATGTAAATCTGTAAAGTTAGCACGACATTCTATTAATATAAAAAAAAAATAACAATGACAGTTCCAGTAGCATTTTTCATAGTTCTTACAGTTTCTTATCAATGTATAAAAAATTTCCAAACTTTTTATACTAAAAAACCAAAATTGAAAATGTAGCAGCCGGAGCTCTGTTTAAAAATGATGATAGAGCATAGAAATTTGTTAAAAGTAACGAGAAATGTCACAGGAATGGCGATAAATTATTAACACGACACTTTTCCGACACAAGTGCCGTGATGTCTTCTACATTTAAAGTCTATTAAAATTGATAATTGTTGGAATTTTGTTTTTAAATTACATACATACATTAATACAACTCGAGCAGTACAATTATGTTTTCTTTTTTACTTTTTTATATTTATATATTTAATATTATATATATAATATTTTACGTGTCTAATTATTTCAATATATAAGTATTTATTCGATAATACATCATAAAAGCTTTTCGAATTTCCTTCTCTCATCCTGCATCACATTATTCTTGTCAACATGGCTATCCTTCTCTTTTCACTGCTGCCCTCCAATCCTCCTTTCTCCTACACTTTCCTCACAGCTTCGAAATCACCTGCGCGCGAGTTAGTTTCCCAGAGTGCACTCTCTCTGTATTCGACAATTCGAAATGCACGGACGTCGAGTTTCGCGGGAATCACACGAGAGTGAGAGATGTAACTTTGGCTGTCGTTACGATTTCAATTCTACGCTTCGAACCACCACGAATCGCTCGCTGACTGCAGACGGGTCCATGACGAAAGCGACATGCGGATACAAACGAGAATGAGTGCCGCAAGCGGAGTGAGTATAATACGAACTGCAGCGAAGAGAGCATTACCAGAAATACAGGGAGAGAGATTTTCGCGTTGTACATCACAAAATCATGATACGTTTCACATTGTAAGACAATCTTGTAAACAATTTTAAAACGCTGCATGATAAAAAATCGGAATCTAAATTTAAATAATTGAAAACACATAACGCAGAGAAGAAGAAGAAACATTTTCTTTATCTCTAACAATAAGTATCGCGATACATTAATTTGATGTCTGATAAAGCGCAAAAAATGCGCGCTTACACAGTCATCATGGATAGTTAATGGAAAAGCGTAACGCTTTCTACAAACTCTTTATCTCGTACAGTGACATTTGATTTATGCACGCGAGAAACGATGGCGCGAGTATTACATGATGTGAGCGAACGTTTCTTTGCAGTTACAACAGCAATTTGTTATAGCGTCATAGCGGTAATGCGCGTAATTTTACATAGTCGGTGTACCAAGTTTATTAATACTCTGGACGATAACAAACATACTACATACGTCCTCTCGCACTAATAATGTTAGAAAGTAGTGAGCGAATATTTTATAAACGTATAAATATACACCCAGCATATATTGAAGCTCATGAAAAATAATATCGTTATGCAAATTAATAAATGTTACTGCACAGTTTAGAAACGTTTCAATATGCCATTAAAATATATGTTCATCAAAATATTCTTCTCTGAGCAAAAAATTTTAATCGTCTCCCAACTATCTACAGTCATTCGAAAATAGCGATCGAACTATGTTTTCGATTCAACTAATCAAAAAACGCGGTTGTTAAGCGATCAAAAAGTTTTACCCGGAAGAAACGATGACCGACCATGATATCGCGTCTCTTGAGAAAAAAGCCATGTAAAAACAGGACAGACATAAAAAGCGACATAACTGTGTTCGAAGCCACTAATACACAACGAGTGGCTCGTGCAACCATTACATTGAGCTTGATATTACCTTGGCGATGCAATGTATGCCCAAGGTAATTTCCACGGTTACGCGAGTAGGTTTGTTTTGGCTGGGGTAATATCGCCCTTTTGCGTACTCTTGCTCTTCTCTCCCTATAGGGGGTTTTCTCTCGTATTCGCCAGCCATGGTTTTTGTCCCCGCGGCCATCCCCTGCAGAAAGGAGAGGCGTCGAGACAACGCGCTCGTGAAAAATGTATTCGCCACGAATCGAACCCTCACCGCTAAAAACCGCTAACCTCCCGACGAAAAAGTTATTACGCAGACAAAACACGCTGCCGGGTGGACTTTGTTTGAGCGGCTCTTCCCTTCGTGCGCGATGGGGTGCTTTTTCAAAAACGTCATTTCCAAACAAGTAGAGTGCCAGAAAGGATAAAGAGACGTGAAACAGCAACGATTTGGAGAAAATACTGTGAGTGTATTATGTACATTAAAAAACGACCGCTCTATATTTCTTTTCATGCTTATATAAAGTAACATGATCTCGGTTCTACAAAATAGATTATTTCTAATTATGTAAGGGGAGTTAGATTGTATTAACTACTATGATAATTTTTGCTCTATTAGTGCAATTTTTCATATAAAAAAAAAGAGAAAACAAATTGATGTTATTATTTGCGAAATTAAACTATTTTTTTAATAAAACGACCTTGACGATTATTCATTGCATTTTATTCGTTTATAAATCCGGACCATTTCTCTAAATGGTAGCAACTCACCACGTGATTGTCAACCTTTTCAATTAGATCTGCAAATCCTCTGTGATCCGAATTGCATTGCCACCGATTTCCTCGGGTCATAAACGTTTTGACGATTGCATCAAGCGTGCACATGCCAATCATTGCTAATTGCTGACATCGTTATGCTCGAATATTCGAAAAGTGAACGGAGAAACAAAAATGTACAAAACATAAACTAGAATAGCTATTTGTTCGCAGATGAGCAGATTTCTATTGTTGCATTGACATCTAGCAATTAGCAATATGATTAATGTAACCACTAAAGTCATTATAACTTCGACGAGTTCAAATATCCATACCATAGACCGATAAATGATATCCAACGTTTATCTGTGAAAATACGAACAATCTAGCCGAAAAGCACATTGACATAAATTACATCTTCTACATTTCGGTAAAGCAAAAAAATTTTTTTTAAGTATTTTATGTACAGAACACAGACACTTTTCGCACGTGAAAGGAAAAAAATGTAAATTTACTTCGCGCCACAATATAATTAACCCTTTGTTCCCAGCGGGTTGTCGAGTTACTCGACGAATTTTTACATTTTCACTTTTATAACAGCCTACAATAGGAAGTCTTAATCACATAGAAAATCAATCTTGAGCATCGTTGAAAAAAAAAACTTTCCGATTATTATTTCCGGAAACTATATATCCACTTATAGTTATAGTAGTTTGTATAAATCATTTGATATAAATATAGCTAATAAGAATCATATTTTAGACCGTACATGTGAGAACACAATCAATACGAACTAGTTCGTATAAATATAGCATTGTATAATATATTTTCTATGGAGAGAATAAAATCAAAAATATATTTTTGAAAATTAATTATATTAGCAGCGACAATTTTATTCTCGAAGATTATGTCGGATTACAAAGATTAAACGAATGCACAGATCATCAGATTATTATCAAGTAATCGATAATTTGATTACAGATTGCACGCAAAGTGACAAATAATACGATTTTTTTCGTTATTCTTGCGATCAGTAAAGATATATGTTTTGTATCGCGCTCAATAATTGATAGCAATCTCCAGCATTCGATATTCTCAAGAGGGACGTACGTTATCGTCGATTAATTGGGAGACCACGTCAGGGGTTTCGAGGAGTTATTAATTGGACTATTATTAATTCAGCATGTTCCTCGCGAGTTCTCTCTTGAACTCTCGATACGAGAGGCCGCAGATCGTAGTTACCTACAGCAGTTAGTATATTCGATTATAGTTTATTATTAAAATAGCGCATTTCATTTATTATAAATACCATTTGACCCATTTCTTTTTTATCATAAAATTCTTTATATAATGTCTCTTTTTATCGTTTTTTTATATAAGTGTCTTATGACATTTTCTTTTATATATTCCTCATCTAAAAAATTAATAAACTTATTAAAATAATTTATCAAATTGAAAAAATTAAAATATTTCATTATAATTTTTAATACAACTATAAATAAAGACAAAAAACTAGAAATAAGATTAAAATATGCAAATTATGTTTTATATGAAATGTTACATTGTTGTACGAAAATGTGACGGAATAATGGAATTTTATTTCATGGCATTTTAATCGAAATTGTTTTATATTAAATAGTACCATATATTGCGTATCACACACTTTAATTCAAGAAATAATTTCTACACATATAAAGATTTGATTATTTTTAATAAATAATCATAGCGTTAAAAAATCGAAAAATATAAGTATTACTAAAAATGTTTAATATTGTTTACTATTGTTTTATCAGAGCATCATAGCAAACTGAGTTGAGAAATAACATTTACGTAACGTGCTACCCAGTTTGCGTCTACCTTATTGATTTACCTCTCCATCCGCATCCTGAATAGAATCAACGCTACCGTCGTGGGGATTTTACGAAATAATTACCGAAACATGATTAGAAGCTATCGCTCGACGCACGACATTTAATTAGACAATAATTAACGCTTGCTCCAATTTCAAAGTCTTCAATACAGGCAAGCAGATAAAGCTGTTGAAGTATATCATCAATACAACGACCAGCAAAATGAATATGAAAAAAGAAAAAGTATTATTTATTTATTCGTTCGATTATTTTATATGAACATTAAGAATATTATTAGTAACTCAAGAAAAAGATATGTCAAAAAAGTGTAACTATGTATGTATATATTTTAGAATTTATAAAAAAATTGTCAATCAAATAAAAAAAAATGATAATAATTGTTCTTAGTAACATAATTCAATAAAACTATCTATTTGTTTATCGAATAAAATATGTCCCATGATTAAAATGAATATCACCTAAAAAATAAAGCAATTAGATTATAAATTCTTTTGATATCCATTCAATACACACTTCTTTGATATCCACACAAAATAAAAGATTTGTTATTTTTTACTACTACTGTTATAACTTTTATTAATCAAAGAAAAATCGATATATTATTTATCTTTACAAAACAAACATGATGATAAACTTCATTAAGAACAAATGATCGATATTAACAGAAACGTGAAATAAAAGTGTCCCAAAATGCTCGTTAGCAGAAAATAGCTTCCTTTTATTAACATTGTATTTCAATTAATATTATAGTTAAATAGAAAATAATCGAAAGCTTAATGTATTTCAGTAAATTTTAATTAAATACAAAATAGTCTATTCACACGCCTGTAAAATGCCGTTTTTCTGCAGTGAATTAAGTGCAGGAGTTCGTCGTTCCGAAAATTCCAGCGAAAAATAAAAACGAGTTGGAGACTAAAGGGCAAACGGAGAAAAACGGCGGAGTGTTGCCCGGCAAAGCACCATAAAGTCTCATTGGCTTTAATTCGGTCGTACCTCGCTGGCCACTGGGGGTGATTAATCGTAACGTTACTGCAACACAAAAGCATCTTACCACCAATCATTCCCTACGATGCTTAGAAAGAAAGTCGAGACAATGTTGCTTAATACATTTTCACCTAATTGGTTATATTTGTCTTACCAGAAAAAACTACAAATTGAATATTTTATAAAATGCACACATATAATTTATTTTCAAAAGAAAAATAATTATTATAGTTATTAAAAAATATTCTATAAAATTATATATTATGTGTTTTTATAAAGATATTCTTATCAATCGAAAAAGATTCTCAGTCTAATTCTGGATAACTATTACAAATATCTGTATTCCCATTTATTAAAATTCATCGTAAAGGAAAGGAAGGGCTTTCGGTTTATGGCGATGAAAAATTCAGTTACTTTTAAAAGGAAAGGAAGAAGGTCGGTCAATGTTTAATCTTTAAATAGGACAGGATGTACATTCTTATGCCTCCTGTTGTATCTCTTATTAAATCTTGGAAGTTCTTAAGACCTGTCTTTAATTTTTTATTAAGTCCACTTCAAATTGCTGAAAAGATCTGTAGATGAAAGTGCATCCGAACCATTTCTGTATATAAAAATTATGATGTTTCTTATTAGCTTAAAGAGAGTAATACAAATAGAGTAATGTTTATCTTTAAAAAATTGCACTTAATTAAGTTAATTCAATTCCGGCAAAAGTTATATATATCTATGACTGAAAACGGAACAAATATGTGAAAGAGTAAAACGTATAAAATAATTCTTATTATTTATAAAATCGGAAAAGCTTCGGACTTCATATATGTATACTGTAATAAATATGATAGATATTCGGAAATGAAGTGTTCCTCTTAAATCCGGTGTTTAAAAGCGCAAAGTGTATTATCATCCCTCGAACATAATCCACGTGCACATGCAGGTCAAGTGAAACGAAATGAAACGTTTATGAATTCTCGAAGAGCACGTTTATTTCCCTTCATGAATATGCATGTTCCTCAATATTTTGCGGTGCAGAAAAACTGGTGACATATATATGTTCTTTTTTTTATTCAATCGGTATCGAACTTCTGATTGAAAGCGTTCTCGCTGTGTTGCTGTTTCAGCTGCGCGAGTACACCCTGACCGAATCGTATCACGAAGACGAAGTCGAGGTGGAATTCGTCAGCAATGACAATCTGCAAGCGAACAGCGAGGCTCCCAGAGGAATCGATCCGAACAGGGACCTAAATGAAGCCATAGCTGAAGAACGAAGGGAAATGGACACTCAGAGATACAGGTACGTTTCTTCCACTCCGACCTTTTTCGTTTTATTTTTCCACTTACCCAAACTTTTTACTTTGTTTTTTGTGAACTTCCGACAATGAAAAGTCGCGCTTTTTACTGCGTTTTTGGTAAATGGACTTCAAAATCAAAGAATTATCCTTTTTTCTTTCTTTTTACATATTCACATTTTGGATTCAATTATTCAATTGATTCAAATTTGAATGAGTTAATTAAATCAGTTGAGAAATATTAAAAAGGAAATTAATTAAAGAAAATTTAGTTAGTTATCTGTATTGAAACGTAGAATATTGACGTCATGTATATTAATGAAAAATCTATATAGTACAGTCTGGATATGAAATAATTCCAAATAAAAGAGGGAAAAAGACAGAAAGAGAAAAAAGCGTTCACTAAATAAATAATATTCACTTCCAAAGCATTTTTATTAATTCAATAGATGCCACTGCCTCGCAATAATCTTACAATAAATGATGTAGTGGCTCTCTCGTATTTCTTTTCTTCTCGTATCTTCTTAAGACACTTTTGTTCAACGCGGGATAAACGAAAATACCATCTCATAAACCTATGATTCATAAGTTGGAACGAAAATTCCAAAGTTTGAATCAGTTCGTTAAACCTAGCTACCTAATACTTTCTCTTCAAGTTTTAATTCCTTCGAAATGTCATCCGGAGGCGAAGCTCTTAAGTTCAAAGATATAGAATAGATAGTAACCGTCTCCTTCTGGATGATGAGAGAAGATTGCATAAATAACAAATATATATTCAACAGACGCATTTACGTTAAGCGTGTTCCATCTTAAAGAAATTACGATCATATGATATACGTCTATACATCAATTTTTGAAAACATTAGGCTATTCTATCGCACATTACTATCTTTTTTTCTTTGAAGAAAAGAAAGCAAATATCTACGTAGAAAATTATAAAATATCATGACAGAATAATATGCAACAATCAATTTTCTCGTAATATGAATGCGCACTGCTGTCAGATAGTTGTCGAAAGTAAGTCTACGCGAGTATATAACAAAAATAATACTTCAGAAGAAGAAAAAAGTTCATACTTTAGAATTTAGATAATGACAGTATTGATTATTATGAGTAATGCTCTTTTAAATACTTGCTCGATTTTAAATCATTCGTAAAATGTAAAATCTGAAAAGAAAATAAAAACAAATTACATTAGTAATATTATAAATGCTAAAAAATATGTTCTAAAAATTGTAATAAATTTTTTCCAACTTAAAATGTACTACCATGCATTTTGCAATTTACTTGCAACACACAGTCCACAGAAACTTTTTCATTGCAATGACCAATACTGTCACTTACCAAAGTATTGACCTTTCCTCTCGGGACGCTCTTACTTTCCTCTCACTTTATGAAAGGTCCTGTGACTAGATCCGTCCAGCCTTTCATCACTCTCTTTTATAACACGAACTCGGATCGTTCTTCTGTGCCTTCCAGCAGTGCCCCTTCATGCCCTTACGAGATTTCTCGTCCGTCCCTCTAACATGCACCTTCTCGCTCCATTTCTCTCTTTAACTTTTACGATGGAGAACTCGAGCGGAGGGTTGCATGAAGATCGCGAGTCTTCTTCTCACGATGTCGTCCTTACTCGACACTCGGAAAAATCGCCAGACTTATTCCGTGACATTTGACAATTCCGTATGACATTTACGCGATAATAGAACGAAAATGTCCTGATATGCCTTTAGAAAAAAACTCATCCGTTGAAAACACGACTTTCCACTTTCTCCGTACCACCCTGACAACATCTTTCAAGTCTCTTCAATTAGCCCTAATAAAATTACCTACTTTTTATTCTTAATACACACGCGCGGTAAAGTGCAAACTGTAAATTACTGTTAACACTGTTCGCCCCAATTGCACGGGAATAAAAGTTTAAAAAAAATTTATAGGCAAGTTTTAAACCACTTTCTTACGTAGAAATAAAATGTTTGTGTAGAAATAAAATTTTCGAATCCGAAATAAAATCTCTCTTTTAAGAAATCGTAAAATAATAAATAATCATATTAATATTACCAAATCAAGATAAAATTTATATGACTAAATGGCTTATTAAAGTTCAATTTAATAATGTACGTAGTTTAATTATAAATACTATACTATTTTAATTAAAATATAATTATAATTAATCTAATTATAACAATTATAATTAGCGCTTTCTTTAAAATTCTTATAAAAATTTAAAATCAAATTACTTTTCAAAATTAGTTATACTATATATATAATTGTAACTTTTGTATATATAATTATTTTTCGTCATATTTCTTTTATAGGAAAGCAATTGATGTATATAAAAAATGTAATTTACGCTTCAAAAAGAAAAGTTAATTGATGGTCACAGAATATATATTGTACGCGACGAAAGTAATATTCTCTTTCGTTTTGTTTATTAATATTGAACGGAAAAGCCAACCGAAGTCACCCCCGAGCTATAAATGCAATTTATCGCGAAACATAGCTAGTCAGATTGGTTATGATGCAATCGACATTGATTATCAATAACGATATTACGCATCCGCAGAAGTCGTATAATCCTCGTTTGTTTGTGCCAATTTAAACAATTTATTACTTCATTATGATATTACATATACATATATGATGATGTCTTGCGTCTTGTTAAAGTTGTACCTTCAAATGTATCCGCAGGAAAATGCCCTATGAGACTATCGACTTAATAATTATTCATCGACTATCACCGAGACAACTTCCATCGGACTTTTATCATAATTAAAAATAAATTATTGGAAATTATGAAAAAAAATTTTCAATAATTTAATTAATGCAATCAAGAAATTAATATTCATATACATATATGACATAAATAATCTAGTGTCGAGTATATATACTGATTTCTCTACAAGAGGTTTTACTATCATGTATATATATATATACAATTAGTATATGTATATTCTGAGGGTTAATGATAGTTGAAATTCTAATATGAAAATCTTAATACATTGAGGCCACGAGTTATTTTCGAGTTATAAACGATCAAAGTTGGCTAATGATATCATATATAAAGTTTGCAAGTGAGTCCGTAACTGCTCTTACAGACGTATGATATATAAATTCATCATTTATTTTTATAACTCAAAAAACTTCTCTTTCTTACGTTCATATATTATGTACTCTATAGCAATCACATGATATTGATAATTTATTAAGTAAATTTTAGATAACTTATTTATAAAAACCAATAGCGTCACAACAAACTTTTTTTACTACTCTTTCCACATTTTGTAAAATAAATTGATAAATCTGTATATAAATATTTCAAATGATATAAAACCAAATTAACAATAGATAAATAAATTAAACGAGATTATAATTTTCCTCTGTTCCATAAATATTAATTTATTTTTCATTTATAAACATTAATTTATTTTTATAATACGAATTGCACATTTTATTTCGATCTTCATCAACCAGGTGGAGATATGAACATCACAAAAAAATTTGAATAAAAATTTTACTTGAATAATGTCATTACATTTTAGTTGTTATAATTCTATTTTATTAGTTTCTTTTTTCCTTGTTATTAATATCTACAGAATTAATGTCTAGAAAAATCAAATGATAAAATCAATTCAAATAAACAAAAATTATCAAATAAATAAAAATTACTAAATGTATTTAATTATGTAAACTCTCTAATAATTTATTACAATCAATATATATTTAAATGCAATTATGGACTTAAATTCAAGTTCAATACAAATTAATAATAAGCTATTTTAATCGCACTCTTAATTTAAAAATATTAATTTGAAAATTAATATAACCTCGATACTTTCATTGCGCGCGTATTTGAATTTTATAGCTTTGATTAATCAATCACCGATGCATAACGGTGTGTGAAGCTGACATCTCTCTTGAAAACTTTTAACTTAAATATGAGAGTTCTGAGTTTATTTTCAATAGTTTTACAGTTCTATATAGGATAAATAAATAATTACGGTCATTAAAGCAGAGAAACCAAAAATTCAAAATGAGATGCCAGGTTCACATACCATTAACTTTGTCTAAAGAAGATTCTAGCTACAGTTTCTTATAAGATTTGAAAAGATACATAGTTCTACAAAGAGTTCTGACGCCTAACATTGTTATTTTGATTTTTAAACAATTTTTTTTTCATAAAAAATGGTCGTAACGAGAACGAAGATAAGACGTAACATGAGTTTTTCAAGAGTTCTATTAATTTTATGATACTTTTCGTATAGTTTGGAATGTATCTTAATGTTTTCCGAGGAGTTCTGATCATTTTAACTATTTATCAATTTTTTAAACAATGTTTAATACCCGTGAAAGACACTTCTAAGGGGATATATATTAATTTTTTAAACAATTTTTATTATGCCTTTCAGGATATATGTGTGAGATGCTGGCCGATTTCCGACAGTGCTGCGAAATCTATGGTACTTATCGTGTAGTTCTGAATGTATCCTTTCCGAAGAGTTCTGATGATATAAATTATTTGTTAATTGTTTAAAAAATTAACAAATGATTTATATCATCAGAATTCTCAGAATTTTCGCAGAATTATCAAAAATTGGCCAGCGTCTCATACATATACCCTGAAGGGCACATTTCTAGGGAGCAAAAATTGTTTGAAAAATTAACTAATAATTTACGTCATCAGAAATCTTTGGAAAGTTAGGATACATTCAGAACTACACAATAAATACCACAGATCTCGCAGTACTGTTGGAAATTGGCCAGCGTCTCACACATGTATCCTAATTGGCGTCCCTCTACGTAATAAAAGTGTTCAACGTAATATGTGATTATTCCTCACGTTTAAAATACAATTAAGGAGTTTTCATCATAAACAACGTTTCTAATCAGCATAAGACTCCATCGTCTAACATTGACATGCATTCAAGTTATTATTTTTCAACGTGATGTTATTTTTATTTTTATATAATTTATTTTTCTTTATTTCTCTATACACCCATACTAGTTGAATTTTTAAAATTCAAATGTGCGATAAAAGCTTCTCAATAGTCAAATGGCTTTTTCATATTGCATCCGGAGCAATCAGACGCATACACGTACGTTAACATCCGATGGCTGATTACAATATTACTTTTCGCGGATGTCCTGATTCGCGATAATTTTTACGATACGTACAGCGTATCCGGCAGTTCGCTGTAATATCCGGCCGGAGCTTGCGGTAATGTCAGGCGACGGAAAACATCGACACTATATGACATCAAGAAACGTACGAGAGGAGCCTGAAAATAACGTTATAACGCGCCACTCCCTGTTATATCGTCTCCTACATTTTATACTTGTTTTACTTTTGCCGGGGCGGACATGTTGGGCGAGATTTTCATGACCTCCAATTTCGATCAAGCTGTCTCACGAAATTGGGAAAATAGAGGGGACATTTTCTCGTAAAGCCAATCGAGCGTCGTACGAAATATTACAGATGGCAAAAAAATATTTATCTATATAAGAAAAATAGCGACTTCAAAAAGATATTGTTTTAAAAAATAAAAAAAGAGTGACGCTAGAGACAATTTTTGTATTAAATTACATATTTATCAGATTATCGTTTTCTTATAATGTGTCATTAGTTGCTGTTATATCTTTGCTATTGTATCTCTTATTAATGTATATTACAATTATAATTATATTAATATGTTCAAACCCCAATTCCTCTATCTATAATTTTTTTCTATTTATAAACAAATGTGATCGCACATATTTTAATTAATCAATCATACTATTAATAAAAATCCTATTTACGTTGTGTTTTTTTTTATCTAATTCCAAAACTCAATCAAGGTAAAATTCAAACTGACAATCATAAGGAAATAATACGATACTCTTTTATATTTTTAACTACATAGAATGTATTCAAATCACTAGACATTATGTTCAAGAAAAATTGATTCTGTTCAATCAAAAAAGTGATAAAAGATACCTGTAGTAGTTCAAGCCACCATGCATTCTTCGTGCCTCTTTCCGTATCACGTATATAACGAAAGCACGATAACTGATATATTAACCGGTCAAAGCCGGTACAAAAGACCACAAACGCCTCGGAGGGCGATCGAATCGATACACACGATCGGCAACTGATCGCGTGCACCTTGCGTGAAGACCAACCGCGTTCGCTTTATAGGCCTCTCGTATCCTTATCCGTTCAATATCCGGCTGACGCGCTTGGCTCCGCCAAGATCGATAAAGCTTACGTTCGATGACACTCGAGATCGATCTATGTAGCCCTCCTGTTCCCTTCCGCGCACCGGGTAGCCAATCTCTTCGGAACGTTACCGCAGATTCGATTCCATTCAACGCTATCTGGCCACTCAGCAAGGAGCGATCGTCGTTTCTGGTAATTGCTATTGTGCCTTCAAGGCTGTCGCTGATACTGTTGCTGTCCTACTTTGGGATGAGACCCTCCGATCTTTCTATTTTCCTGCTCTTCGTCTTAATAGATTAAATCTTACGAGCGGAGTATCCTAGTCATTTCCTAGTTCGGGACTCATGGACAAAGATCGTTTCACTAGAACAACGCGGCCATAACAATGTTATATCTTATTACTGAACAGCCATTGAGCTGATTTCTTCGAGAAACGTAACCAGATATTAATTTTGCGGGGAGTTTGTCGATATAATAAATAAAATTGTGTACCTCCTCCTGCTGTATCTCTGTAGGATTGTATTGAAAATTATAGAGAATTAATGTTTATTTTGTAGAAATAGTATTATATTTCTATATTTTATTAAATTCTATTTGATATACATATGTACAATAGTGTTATTTAAAAAATGATGACAATATCTTTCTGCAATTATGCATATTCACACGCAAATTGATTTTGGATATCCCAAAATGTAACATCGATACGTAACAGTAACTGCGTATTAGTGATAAAAGCTAAATCTCGTTCAGCAATTTCAATTTAGCTAAAAATTTTTACGCCCGAAGCCACATATTGTGCGCTTTTTGGTATTCACGTTATTATATTATATTCTTTTCATGGAAACAACTTGTAACTGTTTCGATAAAAATTTCCATTAATGGCACGTTTTTTTCTCTCTTCGACATCATCAATATTTTATGATATTTTGTGAAACAAATCACAAATAGGTATAATATCAATAGATATTATCGCACAAATAAACAAATTAATAGTTTAGCAAATTGTTGATGGCGCGAGAAAATAGAGTAAAATAGATTAAAAATAAAAACAACGCTACGCTTTTACGCATGCATTCAATTTCACATATAATGGCCATTAAAATATACAAATAATATATAAAATAAAATAAAAAGGAAGAAATATGCTTCATCATTCAATTTTATTATTTCAACGAGAAAATATTTTCTCGCCTATTGTATCATTATATTTATTTATGCTTAAATGCTAGAAACGTGTATCAGAATTAACATTATAGTAAACTCAATATTGTCATCATAATGAACTCAATTGCAAGTGTATTCGAATTTAAGCTGCGAACGCTAAGTAAAACATTGCAAAAGATTATTTTGCTTAGTTAAATCTTCAACCAAGAAGTGATGATTTTTCGTCAAAAACCTGTCAAGCTATAGTGTGCAAGCTTGTGAAAAGCAACGTTAAACTCAACGATTATCGTATCGTGTGGGTGAATATTTGCGTATGGAAAGAAAGAGATCGAGAGAAGCAAAAATCTGTTATATTATGAGATCGACAACGCGAAAAGCTGTATATCGATTTGAAGCCGAAAACAATTTGCATTTTCTCGCGTTATTGTTCCTCTAGTTTTCTTACGAAGCAGGAAACAAGATTCGAAATCCCAGGATCAGTATCATACCATACTATAACAATATATATCAGTATCATATTATACTATAAGAATGTAACACTATCAGTGAAATCACTTAATTTAGAAGTAATTGAACGAATTGAGAACGAAGCTTACCAAACGTTTAAAGAATAATATACATTGCATTTATCACGCATTGAAATATCGTGACACTTTATGGATTCCCACAAATAATGCTAAACTCACATGTGCGTTTACGCCTTTCGCGCAATCATAAAGTTAATTAGCGGAGAATGATAGCCGCATACAGACCGCAAAAGGCATGCATGACCGCATAAATCCCCATTGCACCGATGTGGTGATGCTATTTGTGAACTGGCATACAGCACGTTCCAATGAATTTACTGCGATAAACGGAGAGTGAGTGTAACAAGAAGTAACTATAACGAACGACGTGCCTAGGCGGTATCGCCCGTTGCATCCCTTTTGCCTCTTACCTTCGCCAACGAGACGGAGAGTCGCGAACACGCGGCAATCGTAATGCGCCCGGTAATTTATTTTCCGCCACCGGCAATTTATTTTCGCGCGCGCATTTTTCAGCGGCGCACGCGAGGTCAAAAAAAACTAAACTAAAATTCGTTCGCCCAAGATGCTCGTTTCGTCCGTAAGATAGCCTGCCTCTGCGTATCTTAATCTATCAATGTCCAATAATGTGCTGAAATATCTACGACGATATCGCAACGAATAACTCTGTCTCTTTTTCTCGAAGGGGTGATTTTCGAAAGGATATGATGACTTTTATCATATGTCTGTGATGCGTACGCTGATTGTGACAGTCATAAGGCATCTACAATTTTAACGTCGCTTCCGAACGACAATTTTGTTTATTATAGAAGTGCACATATATATACTCTCGGTGGTTTACCATTGCCTGCCAAGAGGAACTACGAGCATACGAAAAATTTTCGGTTCTGCCTGGGATTGAACCCAGAATCTCTGGCATAGCAATCTCATATGCTGCCTGCTACGCACGGTACTGGCATTCAAGTGTGTGTGACATGGTGTTCTCTAAAACATTTTTTCCATATCTCGCACGAGCTCTGTGATAATCCGCGCGAACGGACTCACGAAACAACCTGCATAATCCAAAATGTAAATGCTATTACTGTCATAATGTTGGAAAATCTCCACCATACTTTCCACTCATATTGAGCAATATTATGTATCTCTTGAATATTCCCGGAAACTCGAGCTGCTCTTTTTTCTGGTCTTGATTGCACTTTGGATTTTCCCGAGTTATACAACGAGCAAAAAACGCGAATTATTAATTTATAGCGAAATAAGCCATCCAAACGAACTGAAAATAAATTATTCGCAGAAAAAAAACTTGTTACGAAATTCGCAATACCGCAATTTATGTTTCATGCCCGTTAAAAAAAATATATCGGCGAAAATAATGGTTTATAAAATAATGCATATTATGCATATCGCGAACAAATACATAACGAGGTACAATGGAACTAAAATTCAGGACCAACAACGAAATACATGCATTAACGCTCAAAGTCCCCCTGCCGTCAAATGCAAGCGCATTAGCGCGCAATTAATTCACCGGCGTCCATTGTATCGCGTTCTCCCGCGTATTAAGTCCATCGCTTGTAAATTCCAACAAGCACGACGTTAAAATAAATCACTGTGTCGTTAATGTTGCGATCGACATCCTCATAAGAGCGCAAATTACCGTGATGATGGCGTTTACATATTATCGTCATTATCAAGAGCCTGGTTTGCTTGGCAAAATTTAAGAATACACACGTGTATAACTATTTCTTCATCACCACAAAGTCATAAAATGATTTCGTATGAATCTAACAATAGTAGTTTTAGCACTCGCGATAACGGAGCACTTCGAGCCAGGTTATTTTGGATCTACTGAGGCGCGATGGCAACAAATATGTTCTTTTCTCACCCGAAGAATGGAAATCGATATAAAGCAAGCAGCAATAAAGGGAACCCTCAAACAAGCGGATATATATTATATTATTGTTCGAAAATGGAAAATGGAAAGACTCATAGAAATTCGTATTTCTTTTTTTTTTATTGTTGGCGTTAATTTTAAGAAATTAAATGTACTTTTAATCGGAAATATATTAGCTAATTTCTGGTAATTTCTTTTAAAAAAATTGATTAAAGAAGTTATATCTCAGCTTCCCGCAAAAGATGTTCTCTTGTTACGAAGTAAGGTAATAACGCTCGAAGACAATTTCCTGTGCTTCTCTCCACGCCCATAACTATACTGATTGCCAACAACCATATACTGTTTACCCTACTTCGCCAAACTTCCTGTAGACGTGCGACGTGACCATAATCGACACAGACGATGTCATTACACGAACCCGGTAGGGTATAACGAAGATCGAGCTGAAAATGTCGTCGATTAGATCCAAATATAGTCCTATTTCCTTTCAATTGTAAAATTCCACGAGTCGTTCCCATCTCACCTCAGGCACGACGATTGATTGAATTGTTAACATTCGGATGTTTAATCGAACGCAACTCGGAAATATTCGCAGTGTTAAAACGATAGATTTTCCGTTCGCAATCAGGCAGCAAGTTTCGCAGAGATTAAATAAGATTCGTGCATTCATTTAGGTTTTTTCGGTTGACAGCATAGAATAATGGTAGGTCAGTTTAATTAAAAAGTTATGGCGACCTATAAGCTCGGTTCTTAGCTTAGCGGCCAGCCGCTCGGAACTTCCTAGAGGAATATTAAAGCGTAGGAAAAAGTAAACTTATACCAGATCTGCATACATGCAAATTATCGCAGAAAATACGATTATGCTAAACATGCTGCACCGGCGTATTTTTAATACCAATGAGACTATCAGTATTACACACGACTTATATAGGATTACGTTCGGACAATCATTAACAAAATATTCTTGATAAATGACTTATGAAAGCGTACGGAATTATTTTATCTTATCTATCTATTTGCTGCAAGTGGATCGATGAAATTTGTAATTAGAGGATAACTGAGATAATTAGACAATTCCAGGTCTCGTAGTTCTGCCACGAACTGATACGTACCGATTGCATATGCATTGCCTACATATTGCAAAGCGTAATTGTTTAATTGGGTCACAAATTACAATCGGAATTCGTAATTATCATACTTAAACGGAATTTTCTAATCGATTGCATTCGGAATTGCAAATTTTCGTTGCGAATTGTTATAGTAATTGAATCGTAAACATCACGGATCAGTAATGCCAGTTCTGTCTGCACCGAGAGACGTAACTTCCTGTATCGGATGAGAATAAACGTTTTCGATGAAATCTCGTTGCGCGCGAATACATGAAGAACGATTTCTCTACGACTGACAGAATCGTGAGAGAAAAGAAAAGAGCAAAAAAAAAAGGGGGAAAGAGACGAAGTACGATGAATTTCTCCCTGTGTGAAACGCAAGTTTTGGAACTGCTGTCCAACAATCCCTTGATTCTGTCTCTCTTATATGTACCACATGCCAACCGTAAATCAATTCTCGAAATTGTTTTCGCGCGTCCACACGCCTCCAGTCAGCTCGCTAAATTCGATTCATTGAAGCGCACGTACCGGAGAGAACTACGACGACCACTCGTATAGACGGTTCATAACAAGAACCGATTTTCCCCCGAATTCGTGTTACGAAAATCGAAAAAGTATCTTAGATAAGATTGTCTAATCGGAATACTATCCTGCGCTAACGAACAATGAATCTTTAGATGTTAAAATGAATTGCCACACTGAACAAAAATTTACTAAATCCTAATACATATTTCCTTGAATAGTACTAAGCAAACATTTATTTACAGTGAATAAATACTTATTCAATAAAAAAATAATAGTTGAATCAAATTAATTTTTGTAAGAAATAAATATATTTACATTTAGTAAATATTTACTTAGAATTATTCAAAAAACGAATATTTATTAAAACTTATTTTTATTTATTAAAAATTATTTTTTTTCAATGAATATTTAAATAATATATGTATACAGAATGTTCGATTTAATTTGTCCACATTGATATCTTGAAAACTATTAAAGTTAGACGAAAAATTAAAAAACCTCCTTTAATAGGATTATTTTAAGATGATTTTTTTGGTTGTAGAACTTCCTTTCCATATTCATTCCTTATAAACTTTTAAGGAGGAAAAGAATAGTAGAATTTTTCAAATGTAAATCTCCAACAAAAATAGCACTTAATAGATCCTGAAGAAACGAGTCTAATGACCTATAATATTAAAGGTCTGTCTTCGATATTATAACAATGAATTTTTGAAAATTGTCTCTGGGAGAGTATCGATTTCTATTCGATCAATCTGTCCATGTTGATATCTCGGAAACTATTAAAGTTAGACGAAAAATTGAAAAAGCTCCTTCAATGGGATTACTTTGAGATTATTTTTAGTTTGATGGAACCGTACTCATTCCCTATGAAATTTTGAAGGAAAAAGGATAGTCAAATTTTTTTATGAGTTTCCATCCAATACTTTCTCTAGACGATTTTTTAAAATTCGTTGCGGTCATAGCATCGAAGATATCATAGTTTTTTCATTTTTTCGGGTATCAAGTGCTATTTTTGTCAGAAATTTACATTGGAAAAATTCTAGTACTTCTTCCTTCTTTAAAATTTCACAGGGGATGAATATGGTTCCATCACGCTAAAAATCATTTTAAAGTAATCCTGTTGAAGGAATGTTTTTAATGTTTTATGTATAACTTTAACAGTTTCATGGATATCGACGTGAACAGATTAAATCAAATCTGTTTTATAATAATTAATATACACACCAGAAAAAAAAATATAAAGTGATATACTTACGTTAATAAGTTCCTTACTATTCTTCGCTCTAGATCTGAATATTTATTGTCATATCTTAAAATGTGACTAATCTGCCTAGAATATAGTATATATTTATAGCAGCGCTCTTTTACAACATTTCAATCATATGAATATTTTTTCTCGAATAAATGTTGCTTTTCACAAAGACCACATTAACATACAGTCGTTATACGCAAATTTATCTCATTTATTCATTTGCCATTATAATTGAAGCGTAAGTTGTACCATTGCTGCAATTGTATTGGTAGAATTAATTTGTCGACAAATCGACTATATGAGCATGGACCATTTTTGTTATTTACGAGTTAGCGAATTTTATTGTCCTGGGAATAATTAATTAACAACTTCATCTCGCGACGCGCAGGCATTACTCCGGCTTTATACAAGTAATGCATACATGTTCAGCAAATGGGGTCCGACAAGTTCAGAGCACCACTAATACCTGGCCAGTTCCATTTAGTAATTGCTACCTAACACGCTCGTCCAACTTATTACTGTCTAGGCGCTGTCTACACTGTGGCGTTCCGCTGCACCACATCGACCGACTGCATGTATATTCATCGGGTATTGATTGCGAGTGTATGGACGGAACAGTAATGGAAATTCCATCGATTCGTGTTAAAGCATTCGATACATTCGATCCATCAAAACACGCGCATCGAAACAAGAACAATAGTATTCGAATGGCATTAACATAACCAATGATATTAATGTTAATAATCATGGAGTACACACTGCGTGAAATTATCGCATACAGCGGTATACCTTTAATTGCACCGCAGTTAATTACAGAAGTTTCGAAAATTTCGTGAATTTCAATCTCTGAATTCCACGGTCCTTTAACTAAATTCTCAATTTCCTTTATTTTAATTAACTAATTTATATTCTCTGCTATTCTAATTTAGACTCTCCGCTTTTGTCTGAAAACATCCGCACCTCCTCGATTTTCCTCTCAATCTCATCTTTTAATTCTCTGATAATAGATACTGGAGCACGACCGGCAGCGGCCAACAAGTCGTGACGGACATCCCGCGAGACAACAAGGCGGCGATCATCAACAGCATCGCCACGTCGTACGCTCTGCAGAGACCGAGGTACACCGCGACCGCGATACCGCGAACATCGAAGGTCGTCGTCGACGGTAAAACGAGGTACAGCGAGACAGGGAAGTCCGACTGGCCGTATTATCAGACGTACAGGCAAACAGCGGAGACGCAGAAGGCGCAAATCTACGAGGACATCCAGAGGAAGATTGCCAACGTATCGGACGTTTTGAGTACACGAGTAACGGGCTACTTACTCGCGAACAACGCGACCAACTCGGTGGATCAGCGTCAGCACAGATTCAGGATGAAACATCATGGATTGACATCCAAAGGCAAACGAATTAGAACACGTAAGTATAACAAAAATTTTCATATGTTTGATCTTAAGTTTTGTTTTATTTCTAACCAAGTTTTATATTTTTAATAATATATAATTACTTAAATAATATATATATTACTTATATATGTTCTCACCTATATAAGTTACGAAAACAATGATCCTCATTATCGGATTCGGAAGTCTGTTTTCATTCCTCTGCGTGCGTGTGCACTAAACTGTATTGAACTTTCTTTTTCGCTTTCACCAAATATCAAACAAATATATCATTTCACTTTAAATTCTAAAACACTAGTACACTAGTTTCAACTAACGAAAAAACAGACCTTTCGACGTAGCATTATCGGATTCGAGCGTAACATTATCCGATTCTATTTAATTAGTTTAGAATAATATTATCTTGCAAAGCCGGCTTCTGCTCGCGTAGCAAAATATAGTGAGATGATATAATATATGAATAATGTAGCAAGCGCTACTTTATATCGCTGACGCTATCGCTCGATAGCTATCTTGTTGCTCTCCACTAAACTGGCGAATGGTTATACGGACATAATTCAAAATATTTTTCGGAACCTTCGTAGAACCTTTGCTTTTGCTATCTAATCGAGCCTCTAATTAACTCTTTAAACGACGCGATGCACGGAAGGTCCGGACAAACCCTCGGTGCAGTTTTTTTATTGACGATAGCCAATGCAAAAGCCGAGCGCTCTCAATAGCCATATTTCCCGCGTAAATGATCAAAGCACGCTTCCGCGCTCTTCCTCTCCCTTTCCCTTCTCACCCATTCGCGTTGTGTCCTCCACCCTGTACCTCCTCCCTCGCATTTGCCTACTGTTTCGATTTCCGTATTTCATCGATGTAAATTTTTCTCGTGTGCGAAATTCTTACATACACACAACATACGTTGTTCAAGCTGATAATAATTATCAAATTACAAATCCGTTTATTAAATTCAACAAAATGATAAATTAATATCGATAACTATTGTGATTCATCCGACTAAATTTATCGCATTTCAATTCAGCTGCTAAATCTCCAAAAAAAAAAAAAAAAAAAATCGGAACCATCTAAATTGAATTTTCAAATTTTTAACTAATTGTAAACTAGATTATCTCAAATTAATATCAAATAATTACATTTCACAGTCCTCGAAAGAATTTATATCTTTTTTAAATTTTGTAAGGGAACTATTTGAGGAAAATTTAAATGTAGAAAATTTCCTCGATTTTCATTGCGGTCACCTATTCAGCGAAGATCGTAGTTATCTACCTCGAGAATTTCCCTGCACGTTACGAGATTAGACATGAACTCGCTCATCCGCTCGAGCGGAATAATTGCATTCGTGATTTCAGGTGCACCGAGAGATTGCAAGGTCGGCGAATGGGGCCCGTGGAGCGCGTGTAGTCGCAGCTGCGGGGTAGGCGAGACCCAGAGGACGCGGAAAATCACGATAAAGCCGCGCCGGGGTGGCGCACCGTGTCCGCCATTGAAGGAGACCAAGTGGTGTGGTAGCGTCAATCCGTGCTCGGAGAGTAAGCCGATCATCGACTATCATTGGTAGTCATCGTCCGCGTCGGTCCCCTTCCACGAACACGTGTACCAAAGTGACTCGCTCACGGACGAAAGGTCGTGTAAGCCAAAGACGGGCAAGACGAGCGAGGAGTGACTTATGCGAGAAATGCACGCTGGGACGCGAATATGATTAAATAATTCAATGAATGGAAAATAATACAGGCTAGAGAAGAGTATCTTTTTTATATATCTCTCTCAGTAGTCACCGCAACATGACTAGACGTATATTTATGGGACATACTATGTGTCCCATTTAGAAAACGTAACATCTGCGTGATTTGACAATATGCGTTACACGAAAATTCATAAACAATATCTGATATTTTAAGGTAAAAGAATTAGTAACTGTTGCAGCGATTACATTGGCATCGGACGATAATATCGTGTGCATTTACACAGATGACTGTAATGACCGTGCATGACGTAATTTCACGTAATCCCGTTGCTATTAAATCCTGTTTGATATAATGAGTGGCCGTGACGAGAAAGAGCGTCGAGTCATATAATCGAACGATATAATATATTTCATTACAATTAGTATTCGCAGCCATTACATATTTTGGCAAACAAGCGGAGAAGCATTATCACATATATACGGCTGCTTTATTTTACTCGCTTGCATTTATTGTCGTTTGATGTCACGTTCGTCGAGCGGTACATATACATATAGGTATGTATCGCTCGGACCGCGAATTGAAAACACAAAGATTGCCAAAGAGAAATTCGAATAGCTGACTCGCGTCGTATCGCGTTTCCGCGTGTATCACTAAAATGCGTTTGAGGCTCGATTTTCACTCCGAGCGCACGGCGTTTCGATCTTTTTTTGTTTTTCAGAATAATTGAACAATCGGCATTGTTTATCGAATTTGTTACAGCAAAAATGCTATAGCAAAAAAAAAAACAAAAAAAAAAGCTAAATAGTAAAAAAGTAACATGTAACTACTTAAAATATCTGTTTCGCAAATTGAATTATAGAATTCTATCTCACGACGATTCATAATCAACTGCAAATTTTATGACAATGATAAAATTAACCAAATATATTTTAAACATACATCTTCAAAAATATCAAAGAGATTTAAATCCCTTAATTTATATATTAATTTAACATATATATTTTTATATGACATTACATCTTTATTGGAAATTAAGTTAATTTCCGACTTTATTCAAAAGCGGGTTTAACAATCGACGAGATGAGGTAATAACATACCTTTGCACGCGAGCGAAAAAAGAAATGAACCTCGGCATAATTAGAAAATTGGCCCGACTTTCCGGAAGAAAAACGTTAGGTGTAATTAAGCTGACAGTTTAATTGTCGGTACAAATGACGAACCACGTTACGAGTGCGGTGATCGGCGATTTGCACGTTTAGGTGCAGAATTTCTCGGTAAAATTTAACCATCGCGTGCAACACTGGAATCTCCGCTGAGATTAAGCCGGCGTTTCCGAGACGTACTACATTACTTAAAACAAAGTTTTTATTGGCTCGTTATTTTTCATCGCGGAACAAAAATAGTCGCGTACAAAATTTACAATCGAATTTTTTTTAATAAGAACTAATAACAAAATTAATTCCCAAATGGAAACCTCGATTACAAAATTCATTTTTCTTCAATATTCATGTTTATTATTAGTTCATTATATTTTGAAGCTCTATTATCCTTAGCTTATCTCTTGCCATAACTTCACTGCCAGAATTGTTCCTTTTCAAGAAATTCGTGAAACATTTACAATTTCGAAACGTTGTGCAGTGATCAAAAAATTAAAATATTTCGTGCGAAAGAAGAGTAAGATCGATGCCCGATAGAATGTATCGAATAAACGTCAGAGCGATTTTCAACACGAGATGCGCGCGCTCGCATAAAATCCCAGACAATGTTTTCGCGTGGGGATGTTTTTCGCAAAGCGTCTCCTCGCTCGACGACAGCATCGACGAAGGATATCGTATAAAAGAGGAACCTGCAGACCGGGTTCTGTTTTTTCTCCATCGTCATCGAGAGTGCTGCATCTCTTTCTCACTCACTCTCTCGTCTGTCTCTTTCTCTCTCTCTCTTTCGTGGCGTGGTAGGGAAATTTTTACAAAGATATCACATCAGGTACGTCTTAGGTGAGTGTATTATATCTTAGGCATAAATTTAATAATAATAATTAATAACTAACGTCTAATCGTTAATTATTAGTACCGTATATTAATCGCGCGACGCGGAGCTCGGCGTTGTTGCCCGGTTGTGTTGTGAAAAACGCGAAATCTATAATTATATAAGAACGAACGAAAAGCAATCTCGCTCTGACAGATTTAAGGATGCAACGCTGAATTCCGTATGCGATGTATGTTGACGCACGGCTTGTCCTTCATGTCTAGCGTCTATGACCACTATTCTCGTCGAACATTTAATATTAAACGCGATCGATCGTAAAATTTGATACGATTAATTCAATTCAATTTAAATAGTCATAATTTGTCTAATATGAAGAACGGTGAGAGAACGAACAAGGAACAGTCAATCTACACGCAAGTAAATTGCACAATTGCATTTAGCACTAAATGAGCGACAAGAATAAAAGCTTATATACCTAAAATATTTGTAACTCTGCACAACTTTTTATTTGAATTAAAACTATTAATTTCAACAGGAAAATGAACTGTGTCTGTTGCTGTGTGTGTGCTGCTATAATTAAATATTGTGTAAATTTTTTTTTAATTAATGTCAAGCGTGACATAATAGTAATGATTTCCCTGCTGCGTTTTGGTTCCCGCAAAACACGGAATAATCATGCTGCGTAAAAAAGAATGGTACGAGCGGAAAATACAGCATACTGTACAAACTCACATACTGCCGCATATAATATTTACATTTGTTCATCCCACCGTAAACTGATATGAAAGGCCAATATCTTCGCGATAGTAACGGATAAACATGAAGAAAGCTCGATTACGCGTAAAAATTTTCAGAATGCAAATTGCCGTGTGGTACTGTAACGTAATAACTTTCACAATTATCTCATATCTCTCAAAACTCCTCTATTACTGTATTTTAAATGATATTAAATAAAGATACGAAAAATCCGCACATCTTGGACAATACTCTTATAAAGTAAGATGATATCGTTTTTATACGAATACAATTTCTGCTCATGCTAAGATCTTTTTTAAATTTCCAAGCTATTAAAGGTTTTCAAAAACGTAAAATGCAAAACGTAATCTCATAAATGGAAAAGATAGTTAGAAATCTCTCGCACGATGGAAATAATAGCTACCGGACAAAACTGAATATAAAAATGAGATGACCGCCGTACTGTGGTCGAAATTATCTCGAAGGAAAGAATTGGATTTGTCAAAAAGTCCTTCGTTAAAATTACGACAAATTCCGGCATACGTTTTACACGTAAGATGTACCGCTATTTAGCTTATAATCTGTCAAGCGCGAATACAAGAAATACATGATGGGAATAATATTAATTACAACGTTACTTATGACGTTTTGATATTATGTTAAAACCCGATTGTTCGCGATAATTAGCGGCTGATCTTCGCCTGAGAGAATTCCTCGAAAACCGTTGTTGCCGACGGGAGCCGCGCTATTGAGATAAAATATCAAGCCAGACTAATCTCCGAGACCGGAAATCTAGCCGACGTATTGTAAAATCTGTCATGAAACAATACCGCACGGCGATAAGAGAGCCGCTTTTCATTTCTCAGTGTATATAATACACACACACACATACACACACGCGCGCGAGCGCGCGCACCACACGCACACGCACACACGCAGAGAGAGACGACACACACACACGTATATGTGTGTGTGTGTGTGTATAGGAAGGAGGACCGAGCCGTTGCCGTCTCGCAGTTAGATGCATTAAGGATAAACGTTTTGTAAACTAAACAGGAACGCTTTCGTGACACGAGAGCTTCTGTGACATGGAAAGAGGAAAGGAATGGATATGCTTGAAATAACGATGCAAATAAATTCATGGATAAAAGTGTTTGAGTTTGATGCGCTTGGTTCGATGCAACTGTATCAGAAAATTTACTTCCGCCAGAATTTATAATAATTCGAAATCTTTTCTTTATCCTGGTTTAATAATATTCGATCAGAACTTTACTCTTTTTCAATAATCCGAATACTTAACACAAATACTTACGTAATACATATATTATACTTTTAATCTCTAATTGTACTAATTATGAATTTTTTTTGTAATTTGTGCACGGTACAATTCGCGGTCTGTTCTTTAAAAAAAAAACGACAATTACGCGTGATTACTATGCAAATTTTATTTTCCATAAAATACTTATTTGATACAATACACAAATGCATTTTCATCCCTTCCTTTTTCACGCGTTACCGGCGTTACGTGACAATGACAAATCAATGACAGATCAATGAAGGAGTATGTGGAGTGCCATGATGATGATTCTGTACAAGTCACTGTGCATTCTAGCCATAAGGATAGCCGATAGGACTAGCGATTAAGCCAAAGCATATGTAGCGATGTATAACACATAAGTTTATATTACATAATAAAATGTGTCGAGAAAATAAGCGGGCTCCCTTCTCGATCTTCGAATACATAATATTTTTCACTTGCGACGTATGAATGGTATTCGTATATAATAAAGTAGTAATTATTTCAGGAATCGTGTAATATCCTCTCTCTTTGTTATCCATCTTTTAATATTCACAAAGTATCACCATGTGTAACCTCTTTTTCAAAAAATTAATATTTCTAAACGATAACCTTATTAGCTGTTAAAAAATAGCTAATAATAAGAAATTACATTTTAAATAACAGTTAAAAATAATTTAACTTTTTGTAGAGTAATATATTTGCTACTAGAGTATGCTATATCTTATAAATATTTTTATATATTATAATATATTATAAAATACAATAATAATATAATATATATTTTTAATTATAAGTGATGAAAAATTATATGATAAAATTATATTAATTACGAAAATTGAAGATACATATGATAGCGAATGTATTAAAGAAATCCTTGGAATCGAATACTAAAAGATGTACCTCTTACTTTTTCAGATCTTTTAACGTTAAAGAATATTTACGACAATCTTTAAGACACGATAATGATGATAATAACAGCTATTATTGTTATATTACTCAGCTGAAACAGCTCGACGAAATGAAAGCCACTGCTATAAGTATGCAATTACATTGTAGTAAGTATGTAACTATGCCGGAAGTAAGCAATTTCGAGTCAAATTATGGAGTCGAACGAGTTCTATCTCTCGTCTACTATTTTCCATTCTCGGTCCCATCTCACTACCGCATCACCGTCATGATAAAATCGTTGGTGATGGCTCGCAAATTCACGCTTCAAGGAAATCGATCGTTATGGAGATAGCGTTCTCCCCTTCCCACTCGCATAACAACCATTTAACTATGTTACTGTGAAATTTCGGTTACTTTCTTCCCTGCGTGTAAAAATTCCATATATAACGTACGCGACTTGAAAAGAATACTTTCGAACAAAAAATTGCAATGCGATTAATTTTGCAGCATGTCAATGAGAAATTTTCCTAGTCAGCGAATATTTTTTTGAACATCTACAAAATACATCCGTCACAATTAAAATCAAATTTCTTCCTATAACGTCATATAATATTATATCTGCGATGTGTTTGCTGATTGGAAATCACGCTAATCGAAGACAAAATATGGACCAGTATTTTCGTAGTCCATTGTTTTATTTTTAAATCATTTTAAATATCTTAAAATACTATAATACGTGACTGTGATTAGTTCATGATCATATAAATATAAAAACCAACTATGAATATCAGCTTCCTAGCGTGCTTAAAATAACAAATGCAGAAAGCCGAAAATGGAGCGGTATTGTTAAGTTTTTGTCGAAATCCATTTTTCACAAGTAACTCTTCTTGCCTGTCGTAACGACTGGGTGGCATCAGTTGAAAGCGCACGCAGTGTAACGATTCTATTCATCTTTCACTGTTCTCAGCAATCTTACTCGACGGACTTGTTTCTCCTTACTCCATCACATTGCTATCCTGACAAACCCTACGAATGGCGGTAAACTCTGAAAAGAGGCACCGGTAAGTAGGTGAGCGAGATAGGTACATACATAGGTCGCATTCAATCCTGACTGCGTACTCGACTCTCCTCTTTATTTTCTAGGATCTTCAATTTCCTACCATGTCACCGTGTGCACTTTGTTATGCTGCATATTTTGCGGAGGACCAACTTACCAAGGAGCAATTTCTCTTTCTCTTTCTCTCTCTCTTATCTCCCCTCTCTCCCCTCTCTCTTTTCTTTCTCTCTTTTTCCTTCTCCTCAGCTGTTTGTCGTTCTTCTATTCGTGTGAAGTGGACGCTCGAGATAATATTTATTGAAAGAAAACACCGGAACAAAGATACTAAGAACCCGTCGCGCGCAGGACTTTCTTAGGGCAATTGTATTTGCTGCTGCTTCTTTTACTGATATATGATTACAGCACAAAATGTTGTTTATCGGAACGTTGTTTATGTGCAGACGAAATATTTCGCATATACAATACTATAACTACTCTACGAAATTTAATACTCAAGTAGCAATATTATGTTAACAAAAATTTAAATATAATTTTCAAAGAATTAAATACATTAATCTATCTAACATAAAGTCACTCGAAAATTTTATTTTAGAATAATAATTGCGATTATAAAAATAAATATTAATGTTACATATAAAAGAGATGAAATAATGTAGCAAAAATGGAATAATTTAAGTATGCAATTAATATGCAATTTGAAGACAAAAATATTCAGAATAATAATCCGTAACTCCTTATCGACTAGACAGTCTTCAAGAAACTACAGGCGGCACTAATAATCGTCCCGCTGGGACGATTCTACCCGTTCGTTGTTATCACGCAACATTACCCCAAGATAAAGCGTTCGACGCAACGATGGCAATGGCGCTGCTGCAAAATTGCACAGAAAAAGTCGTGAAAGTAACAATCCAAAGTCATAATACAATTTTCTTTTAACATTGAATCGTACTGCTATAATTTTATATAATATCTTGTTGATAATTTTATCAATATTTTATCTATCAGAAAAATTTTTCCAAAATTTGTTATCAACTTTTAGTAGTGCATTTTCTTATTGGCAACTATTTTTACCAACAAGAAAATGCGATACTAAAAAATCCTGAAAAAATTCTCAGAATTCTATGAGAAGAAAATAAACAATTTTTGCCACTTGATATTTTTCTGTAAAGTTAATAGTATTTGAGTAAAAAATTATTGAAAACTAATATAATTTTTAGTAATTGATATCTTGTTAACTATTGCGAAAATTACAAATGGTAAAGGACTTTTCGACTCGGTTTAGTTCACGCTATCCCTATGCAAGAGGGATCATTTTTTCGTTATTTATCAAACACGCTATATGTAATAAAATGTTCTGACTTATTTTGAGCTAATTTTTTATTATTTTTTTATCTCTATTTTAATTCTAAGCTAAATTAACTTAATAACAGTTACAGGATAAAATATTATTTTTCAATTTTGACCAGGTGTCCAAAATCGATTTTAATCGGGTTAAAACCAAGTTAAAACCATTGGTTAAAACCACTGTCCGATTCCTACCATATACAAAAATTTTAATCAATACAAAAATTTTAATCAATAATAATTTATTTATTGATTAAAATTTTTGTATTGATTAAAATTTTTTTGCGATACTTTATATAATATACAAGAAACGTAATAAAAATTGAAATAAGAAGCATAAGAACTATTGAAACCTAATTTCTAAAGCTTCTTGCCAATCGATCATTCTCTTTAAAAACCTGTCAATTGTACCGATAATCCTTCCCCCGAGACCTAAGTTTAGCTGTTGGGTAGTCGAAGCTTTGGTTGTTATCGCGCAACATTACCCCGAAATAAAGGGCGATGCGTTTGGCACCGAGCAACAGAGGACGATACAGGATGGTATAAGAGGTGAGTACAATACCTAGAGGAAGCATGTGATCTCGCAACCCTCTGCAGATAAGGATTGGGTAGGACCAAACCTCCCTTCAGTATCACAGCGCTTGTGAATCGACAATATGTAACGTCGCTGCACGAGAGTCACACACAAATACCACGCATCGCATTATGTATGCCAAAGCTGCATACACCCCCACTATTGCGGGGTTGAGTGTCTTCGACACAAACGATGCCCGAAAGCCGATAAGACTGGTTCATTGAAGGATCAGAATATCATCTCCTTTTTAAGAATCAATCGTGAGAGAGTGCTTATACACAATTGCCGGAGAATTTTAGCGTTAACAATAAATGTCACAAAGTCGATCGCAAATTCCACTTATTTTTATATCCTTATGGAATAATCAAACATTGATTTTACAAGGAAATGAAAGAAAATGATGCGCGCAAACATCGATATATTCGTCTTTTAATTCTTAAATTGCACGTCAACTAGAGCACTATTTTTATTAGATATTGAAATTTTTAATCAGATGATATTAGTTAAATGTAAAACAAATTGATATAGATAATTAACTTTTCAATTTTTGGAATTAGCAGTAATGTTATATTTAAGATTAGACGTATATTATTAAAGTATTCAGAAATAGATATCATAGATATATGAACTGTTTTTAAGAGATTACAGGAGGCTGTAAACTATGCTGATGAAATCAATTTATATCATGATTTGCTTGAAACTCTCATTAAATTATTTGTTATTTGCCCAATCTATTTATGCAACAGAATAGTATAACTTTTATGTATGCAGTATTAATGGAGAGTTGACAAGCGGAGAGTTGACAGATCAAGAATTTTAAAAATAATATAATATCGTATATAATATTTCAAGAGACTTTCAAAATAATTATACATTTATCAACGTATATAATGTATACTTGTTTATTAAAAGTAAACCTAATGTAGGACACGCATAATTAAATTTAAAAATTAAAAGCCATATATCCCGCTAATAAATCAAGCATCCCGTAATTTTTTATAAATGTATTGTTCCGACCTGCGCAAAATTATTTTGCATATAATAGAATATAATAAAGTGTTAACGAAGTAAAACTAGAGTCTGGCGAGTCTATAATAATGAGGGAATGAGTCTGCGAGTCGGGGACGAGCGCACGTATAAGATCGACCGCGCGCAGTCAGTCATAATAGAGATATTACCTAGAGGGACACGTGCGCCCGGTTAGAAACGAGGATAGCCAGAGAGGTTCATAAAATTAATAACCCATAAATTTCTGGGAATATTGCCGGGAAAATTACTCCGACATATATTACCGCGTCTCCGGCCGGTTAATTCTTGACATCTTCTCGAAATTCTCTAATGTTTTGAAGATGCGGAGACCGTTTGGTACACCATTGTCGTTTTCTTCATCGATAACATAATGAAAGATTAACAAATTATTCCGTTTGACTGTCAATTTTCATTATACCATGCACACACATAATATACACACTTTATTATACGAATGGTCGATAGTTCCCCCAAGAATATATTCCGTTTATGTAACAAACATTACTTTAGCCAAGAGGACAGGAAGGAACGCGGAAGTCAATATTTATTCAACAAATAGGGTGACACATACCACGTTTCACGCACCATGCATCGATTACGGTGGCATTGTTCTAAAGGTCTCACTGCGTCCAATCAAACGTTGCACAAGCATTCAGCAAGTTTCCCTTCCGTTCTACTCCTCTTAGCTATTCTCCTTCATCAACCCTCTCTATCAGCTTTTCCTCTCTATCTTACTTCCATGGCAGAATCCGTAATAGAGGCGTCGCGTCGGATCTTCCGATGTCGTGATCGTTCTTGGTAATTGCGATAGCAGATGAATTATTGTTACAAGAAATGTGAGCCTTGCAGATAAAACGGGTCGACCCGTCGTCTTTGACATATATTCATGATCAAACTCAAACAAGAAAAGTCCACAGAAACTTTCCTGGAAGCCAAAATCTTTACGAAATTGAAAGTTGGTATTATTCTCAGAATTGTTTACAGTTCTAAAGAAACCTTTCCACCAATTAAAAATGCAAGATATTAATTAAAAAATATTTAGTTTTTAATTATTCAACTATTCGAACTATTCGAAAAATGTTTCAAACTATTTGATGAACTATTATTAGATGTGTGTGATACTTAATCCTATAATTCCTACAACGTCTACATTGCTCACCTAAATGAATTGAGAGTTTCCCTAACACTCTTCATCAAGCATGTAATGTTAAGAAATGGTGAGTCTTTTATCGACAACTGATGATGATGATATAAACTTGCGCTTCAATACCAAAAGTGTAAATTTTGGATGTGCGCCGAAAGCAATCACTTAGATCACTGCTTCAAATCCTTGTCATGAACAGCTAAATCGTGGGATCTTGTAAGTTCGAAATAGTAAAGTGCAGCTCTTCGTACTCCGATGTATGTCTACATCACCAGAGATACATGCATTTTTGAAAAAGAAAAAAGTAGGAAAAAAATAAAATAGTAAGAATAAAAAACCATTGCAAGAAAAGAACAGTTGCTAACTAAATACTAATTCGGATCGAGTTATAAATAAGATTACCGAATAATTTAAGCAAAATGATTTCCAATAATAAGATTAAAAATTATCGTTTTTTTTCTTCAACCAAAATCTTTTTTTTATCATTCACAAAAAATTTATGGCATTGTCCTTTTTTTGCTTAAGCTTAAATTCAATCTTAATGCATTTTAAGTGTCACCATTAAAAGTTTCATTCTATATTTATCTTAGTCGAAGCGTTAAACTTATTGAAATAAGACACAAGCTTTATATAACCTCGAAAAGTGCTTCGCCTATATTCGATACAGTTTAGCAGTATACAATTTTAATAAACTAACAAAGAGATTATAATAAGCCACTATGTAGGACCGAGTTCTTTTTCAGACAGTCTACCACCCGAAAGCATCAAAGATCAGATAATTAATTTTAGAAGAAATATGCGATAGAGAATTAATATAATAAACAATATTTAAGAAAATCAACAAAATATTAAAAAATATTGGAAAAAAATCTTTTTCAAATTTATAAAGCAACATTTTTTATTATTGGTTATAATATTTAATATTACATCGTACATTGTCTCTACTAACTTAAGTAGAAATGAAAAGATTACGTAGAAAATGTTTGATGCTCAACATCACATTGAATAAAGTAAAATACTACTTTTACAGAGAAGTAAATGACATTGACACAATGACTTTTGGCAGTGAGAAAACAGTTTTCGTTGAGCTCGACGGACCTTCCGCCGGTTACTTTGTCCACGACTGTAAAATCTATTAGATGCTCGCGGCTTTCCCCTAGGGAAGATACTAGCTGAACTATCGACTTCCTCTGTGATCGAAGGAGAAACAGACTGTACAATCGAGTTCAAAGATGTTACGCTCAAGGCCGCTTAAACTTTACAAGCGTTCCTCATGCATATCGTGGCACGGACTCTCTTTTCAAGAATCTTTCTCCCTCTCTACGTTCCCCTTTCCTTCATACCTTTACTTGAAAACTTTCACGATGTTCCAGATAAAGCCGGGGCGAAAAGCAGGCGCGATGAAATCGAGCTCGGAGAAAGCGTCCCGTAAATTAGGTAAGATTCTGTTTACCTTTCTGCCGCGCGCAAAGACAATGACGATCAAAGCTGAAAGTCCCTTCATAAGGAAGCTTTTACCATCTTCTTGTCACTGCGGTAATCGAATTTAACCTACGTTCCTATTAAATTAATTCGCAAACTTCGTTATCGTCGATATGTCATCCAAAATAACACCTCGCTCTACTAATTTGTGGATGTTATTTGATTAATTATCAAATATATATTTTCTCATCTGAGATCTGACAAATTCAAACAAAATAAATCTTAATACCACATATATATGGCAAATGCAAACAAAATATCGTTTATACGTTGATATCGCAGATGAAAAAAACGAATCCAAGATGAGATTGGGATTGATGAAGAGAATAGCAGGTACAAAAGAGAGAGAATAAAGAATTTTTTTAATCTCTAACGGGATTCCTTTGCAGCCGCGCTCTCGCGTATCCGTTAATCAATGTAAAATGAAATAAATAGTATAAAAAAATATTCTTGCCGATACGCGTTATCGAAGGGAGCAGGGAGGATAAACTCGGTCGGCACGCTTCGCGCGAGTTTCATCGATTGCTTTTATCGGATACGCCTTCGAATTCCGGAAGTCGTTAATAAAACGTGATACTATTTTATTTTTATAACGCTTCTGCAATTTTAGAGACGGAGCTATAACAGAAAAATTTAACGCCGATGAATTTTGACACGTTTACAAGGTTCTTTCCCATAGCGCATATATAAATGCAATAAAATAAGTAAACTGATTTATCACGAGATTTTAGTTATTATTACATATATATTAAAATTTTAACATTGCCAAAATACGATATTCATAATATATTACATATCTCTGTAAAACAAAACCAAATTACAATAACAAAATTAGCTTACTCGTACTTGTGTGTACATATATTTGTATTTATGTACGTAACTCACATTTACTGTCGTTATACATTAATTCTTGTTATGTATATTTATTCGAGCTTTAATCTCTTTTACACAATGAGAAGCTAAATACAATAGCAACATATGTATAGCAACGCGTAGTACTTTCGGTTTTTGCCGGAACACTCTCGTAAATTAGAGCTCAGTGCTTTTCAGTACAGCAGAAAGCGACAACCGTTCTCTGTGAATACTGTTAAAAAATCAAATGCTCTGGGCTACGCGCGCGAAGTACAATGATGTGAATAGTAGGTGCAACGTGTATATAGAGAGAATGATATCCTCGCATGCTTCATCAATCAATAGACAGATGCCAACTGTGACCCAGGCGGCTATCTGTCGATAGTTTTACAACACACTCCGTTCGTATATATACAGCATGTGACGAATCATGCTGAGTGATAATTTTTGCTGTCGTAATTTTTCAACCCACGAATGGTAGCAGTTCAAGAAAAACATTCTTAATATTTTGTAATTGCAATTTTTAAATGGTATTATCATAAATTTTCTATCTAAATTGTAGTAATCGTTCGTCTAATAAAAAAGTTATAAAATAATTTATTATATTATATGTATAGGATTTTTTAAGAACATTAACGTAGCAATATAAATTTTCTATTCTTCTTCTTTTCAGCAAAAAGATACTAGTAGGGAAGTTTACTGCGATAAGTTTCTTAAGAATATTTTTTTATAAATTATCTTTCCCCGCTACAGCGCGCATTTTATTTACTAACTGTCGTCTAATTTCGCACGAGTAATACTCGTCGAAAAAGTATGAATAAAAGTGAATAGTGTGCACGTGCGCCTGCGAGCGAGCTGCAGGCTAAAATGTTCCATAAAGATGCAAATAGCCGAGTAGCGTCCGAAATGAGAAATATCGAGTATCGTTCACGAAAGGGGAGAAGATCGGTAGTCGCACGCTTCAGCTTCTGTCTATGGAATCCTCCCCTTTCGCCACGTATCGACGTGTTTGCGCGAGATATTTCAAAATCCGTTCCGATATAAGCGCGATCGCCCAATCATTTTTTACAGCGCGACCCAATTCACAACGGAAAACTATTTTACGCTTACACTTCGCCAACTATTGTTCGGACGTCAAGATAGCACACGAGCTTGTTGCCAATTATTTCTGTTACATGTATAGTATATCCATTCATTAAATCTCATTGTTCTACTTGTTTAATTAATGCACTGTCAAGTTTTCGACATGATACTTAAAACTGAGTTCATACAAACCTTCGTTCCAAATTAAATTATTTTGTATCGCTTTTATCGTTGCTGTAAGAAACTTTTGACGTATTGTAACATGATCTTAACAGCCAACAAATAACATCAAACTTTATTCCAATATCAATGAATTATTTCATGCCAAAACTGAACAAGCAGGTAACAAGAAATTCTATCTAAAATAGAATATAATTATTGTATCATATTATAATAATAATATAATTATTATATCATTAATATAATATTACAGTTTTTACAAAAAATTATTAAAATCTATTAAAAATTATTATGTCCTTGTGAAAATGAATGAAATGATTATTATTTTTTACAAAAATTATAATATCATGAAATTGAGCATACCACATATTTTTTAAATTTGCGACTCATACGTAAATTTTAAATATTTGTTAGTAAAATGAAATAACTGGGTAAACAAAATTTCGAATTTTGTTAATTTTTTACATACCTAACTTTGGCAGAAAATATTAAAGCATAGCTACTACAATATATTACCGAACATTAAAAAAAATGACATAATGTTTTATTTTTATCATTATAAATGTCGCGTTTTTTATATTTCCAGTGACAAGTATTATATTTATGTACTTTTATTTTTATCGAAAAATTCAGTAAATTAATTAAATAAAGAATATCATAATGATTACATCTAAACGATAAAATGCTATAAAAATTTAAACTATAATATTTACATAATAATATTTACATATAAATGAAGGCTTTCTTTCTTTAAAATCATTATTTCAATTCATTATAAATGTAGGTAATTGTCCATTCATTCTTATAATTGCTCATTGTTGCCTATCGATATATAATTCAAATTATATTAAAATGAATCGCGCTACGAATATAGATATGTAAATGTCAATTAAGAATAAAAATGATTAATAGTTATTATACGATATCAATAATAAAGAATATTCTGTATTATATTCTAGCAATCTAATGTAATTATGTAATAATGTAATTATGTAATTTTGGCACATAAAATAAAAAAATTTAATTACTAATAAAATATTTGTAATACCCTGCGTTCATTAAATCACACATCATTAAATTTAACAGATATTTATATAATAATAATAAAGTCAAAAATATATACAAGTATAATGTATTCTGATAAAATATTTCTATCTTTGGTATAAAATTCTTTCGAAAAAGAGTACACTAATTTTACTATGTATATAAAATTTGTAGAGCACAAAATATCCTAACTTTCAGAAAAATTGGAAACAATTATAACTTTTTATATTATAATTACAGTTTTTAATAAGCTAACATGTAATATAACAGATATATTGTTTCACTCGTTGGTTTCTTTATAGTAGCTGTTGTATATGAATTTTTTATGTCATTTCCACCAGAGCTTTACCGAATGTGTGTTACAAAAGTGGTAAAAATAGTTTTTCTACAGTTCCTTTCACACGAAGAAACCTCTTCGGAAACACTCGTGTTTGGCACAAATGCGAGAAAGAGAGTTAAAAACTTGTATGCGCTTGTAGTCTTAAATATCCCCGACACGGACACTTCCATTTCCGAGTGTTTCCGCCCAAGAAGAGAAGTATCATCGAAGGAAATTATAGTTGCGGAACAGAATATACGTATAAGAGTCGACGCGGTGCGGACAGTCACGGACGATGATCCTCGTTGTTTCGGAACTTGTGGGAATTACCGGACGGTCTCCGGTGCAATTACACGTGTGAATTAAATTACAATTAACGGACGAAAAAAAGGAAAGCAGTGTAAATTCGTCTGGAGTTTAATCAATTAGTCACTGTAGCTGCATACTGTGACCCGATAACAATTCAACCATTATGTCAGTCGGTGGACGTGTACACGCACATACACACACGTGCGCACGCACGCACGCGCAGGCACACACACACACGCACATATATATATATATATATATATATATATATATATATATATTCGCAAACGAAGCAAAGTCACACCCTCCGAAGATCGGATCAATGATTATAATCTGATTATTCATGGCGCAACGACGATCATTGCACTTTATACCTATTGAACTTTACCATCGTATGAGTTGTGCGATAATTATATTCGATAAAGGGTGCGGTGTCTCGGACGACCTGCCTTTCCACTTCGAAAAAGCGACTATCTCTCTCGCAGTGCGTTGAGTTGTTTCGATAAAGGAGACACGCCTGGCGAGATGAAGATAATACAAAAGCACGCATAAGCTTATTCGCGAGTTCCACTGAATGATAAGAATCAGTTTGCAGATATTGATTATCTCTAGAATATTTTGCAAAATACCCTGCACATTCTGCTTTAAGAAAAACTAAAATTATAATTTTTTAAAAATTAATATAAAAAAAAAGGCTCATATTGATGGTAACTAATGCTGCCTATTTCTAATATAATTTATTAGTATTCTTCTGATTATGCTAAAGAAAACAGACCCTGTATATTATGTTGATTAAAATACTCCAATCTACCTGCACAAGTATTTCATGACGAAGTTAAGAATAATTCCATGCGGATTCCAATGACAACATTCAGAATCTTTCAAATGTTTATCGATGTTCGGAGAGAGGAAGAAGTGGAAATTAGTGAACTCAGAAGTACACCTTGCAAACGGAAAACGGAGGAGAAATTCGTTACGCCCTCTTCGCGAAGGCGGGTGTTGCCTTCCCCTAAGAAGAAAAGCTGAGAGAGAGAGAGAGAGAGAGAGAGAGAGAGAGAGAGAGAGGAGAAAGAGGAAGGGAGAGAGATAAGGGAAATACTGGTTTGGCATCTACGCAATTTCCTTCATTAGCATCGAATTTCCGCAGGATACTCCCTTCCCACTCCATCTTGCCACTCTATCAACGTGTTTCTCTCCATCTCTCGGAGCTCTCTCGTCCTTCGTCCCCCCTTTCTCAATCGCTATCTACATCCCCGGCTTTCCCTCTCGTCTTGCTCACGGCGAATCCTGTGCATCCCTCTAGTATCCCAACCGCCTCTTTCTCTCTCCGTCAACTCGTCCCACCAAATCTCGAGACTCGAGATTGAAATACACGGTATCCACGTTGTCGCCGCCCATTGCAATTTGGTTAGTAAACTGAAGCCTGCTAAATGTATGCGTAGGTGCATGTAAAGAGAATGAGAGAAAGGATTTAATATTGACGCCGACTTTCGCATGACTGAGAACTCGTATGCCAATTGTATGATAAAAAATATTAATAATACAAAGTGTAGTCGCACATAATTCTATCATATTCTGAGATTATAAATTACCTAGCTTGTTAGTATCAGATAGCGTGAAAACAATCAGTTTTTATTTTAGTTTTGAATTGAGAATAAAATATAAAATATTTTATTGATGAAATGTAAAATATATTTTATTGATAAAATATAAAATATATTATATTTTATTGATGAAATGTAAAATATAATATTTTATTGATGAACACTCTTTGATCTAAAATAGCCTTTCGCTTTTAAATTAAACCTCGATATTGTTCGTTGTCTTTCTTTCTACTGTATGCGCGAATCACGTCACTTGATCGCGATCGCGATGAAAACAGTGCATTTAATGCTTTTTAATGGTTTTTCATTTGCAACGCCATTGTTGTGTGTCGCTGGCGCAGCTACGGATAAATGAATTACTTATAGGCCATGGCGCTCACAAGCACGCAATTGGGTGTATAACAATTGGGCGTATGCATTGGTGTACAACAATAAAGCGTAAGTGTATGGGTGAGATAATTCGATTATGTTTCATAAACCGTGTGTTGTAAAACTGTTTGATTCCGCGAGAAAAATAATATGGGTCATCGGAAAACTGCCACTATGCGATATCAATTCTAATCTCAAACGTCATTGAGAATATCTATAGGAATAATAATTAAAGCAATTAATGTCCTGTTCAGTAATCCAATTAGCCGCGTACCGCTGCACGATTCAAAATCAATAGTTTATCTATAGAGTGTAGATATTTTCAGAAATATAGGCTTCTCTCTCTCTCTCTCTCTTCCTTTTTTTCCAAAATATAGAAATTGCTCCTATAACCTACTTATAAACTTAATTCTAATTCCGAGGTTTTTTAAATTCTAAAAATTGAATAAAGTCATTAAAAAATTTGAAGAAAATGACTAATTTTGTATGTGTAAGAAAGTATATAAGAAAGAAAATCTGTAAGAAAGAATATAAGCATTCCACGTTTGCGTGCTTCTTTACTTCTATTGCCACGTGTGTATCAAACGCGAAAATCTGTAGGATCCGCTCCGAAATGGACATGACAGGATTGATATGAAGGATCTTTGAAATAGATTTAAAAAGACGAATGCATCTCTCATGTAAAATCGTTTGCTAAATCACATCATATCTCGTGTGCAAAGCGCAAAGTGCACTCTGTCCGCTGCATCGTCCGCATCTCTAGTCGATGCCGTCCGAGATCAAATATCGTTTGCCTTGATTCTCAACGACGACGACCAAAATGCAATTTTCGCGCAAACTCCGTATGAGCGACGAGGCGTCGATGAAAACTACGACTAAACCAGGAACCGGGTTTGCAAGTGATTGAATTTGATGACACACACTCGGTAGGTTTGGAGAACGAACGAAAATATCACTATGGTCATCTCTCATGAATAGAAAATAAATCAAATACGAATCATTTTAACTATTAAGCAGATTGTAATCATTTTAAAATTGTAATAATTTTGAATCTAAAGATATAATTTCTCATTACTAAAATTGAGTACAATTCTATTAATAAAAAAGCTTCTATAATAAATGCAAATGTATATGAAAATTGTGTCATATTCTATAGAATGTTCTTACTAAAAATAACTAGAATCATGAAAAACTCATGTTCTCGTCTCAAAGTATAAGTAACTGTGTATAAATGTCGAAATAACAGGATAATATATATATATATATCTTTGAGTAATTACATAATAAATTAATTATATCTATTACGTTAATATTAAATAACAGTTATATATAAAATATTCAAATATATTATAGTATAAAAATACTGTTATATAAAAATCCTCGAATTGAAGATGCATTTGCAGGGAACAAGCACGAAGCCTTGTCGGCTAAACCGAGCGGGAAAGAAGGAAAATGAAAAGACTATGGTGAGATAAAGGGGGTGATGGTAGCGCGATATCGAATGTCGGATTGCCGCCGTCGGGTTGTGGAAAAAGGAGTTCCAAAAGGGGTACGGTAAAATTGCGGAAGAATTGCGATGCACATATCTATAAAAGACGGTCTGTCAATAGCATGGACCCGCTGCCGCAGCGCCGTACGCGATTTCAATCGGTATTTTCTCTCCCTTTCCTTCCTTTTTTCTCCTCTAAAGCGATACGTGATGCATACAAGGCGCTCCGACCATACGTATGCATGTCACAGGATGCTTGCACCTGCGCAAGCACAGCGACGAATTTCTGCGTAAAAGCTAACGAGATGGATAGGTAAGAAAAATTTAAGTAACATAACTTCAGAGTGGATTGCATTTCTGATTCTATCGACATCTAAATAAAAAAATAACACGCCAATCATTATTTAAAAAAATTAGTACAGCTGTGATTTCTGTGCTCGCCTATGTAGAATTTCGAAATCTAAATAAAACAGAGGAAAAAAAGAAGTTTGATCTTAACTGCGAAAACTTTTTCTTCTTCGAAAAATTTTTCTTTTCGTCAATTACAATAAACTCCGAACTTTACGAAATCGCAATTCGTATAATTTTGCTAAATTCAGATTGTACGCCAAAAAAAATTGCTAGAATGCTTCTGCCAGTTGTATATTTTAAAAATTTATGCAACATGCTCCTGCAAAAAAAATTATAAAGTTTTCTGATTTATTCGTGATCAAGTTTATCTGTGATCATGTCTTTTCTTATAGTAATCAATTCAATTATTAGTTTCAATCCCCAAGAAGTTAGTAATCCGCCCCTACGAAAGAACACGCGAGAATACCCCTCGGGACATGCATTCGTGATCCCGATATAAAACTTGTCCGAGAAATTTCCTATCGCGACTCATTCTGCCGCGTCTTATTTCGTGGTCGAAAGGATTCCACAGGAATCGAAAACTCGGCCGTGGCCAATGCAGTTGACAGGCACAAAAGAGAAGAATCGAGACTTCAGCGAAGCACCGCGTGATACGGCAAAAAAGAACGCGAGAGTGCCCTACGAATTTACGTGAAAAGAATTCGCATTATTGCTGGTCGACTATTTGCGAAATTAGCATCAGTTAATAAATATTTTTAGAAATTCCTAACAGATTCCTAATTTTTGCAATTTTTCAATTCGCGATCGTTGGCTTGATAATTTTCAAAATCAAGAACAAAAATGTTATTTAATTCCTATTTCTTATTATTTCCTATTATAATTTTTATGCAAACAAGTCCGTTCTATATTTCCATTCAGCGACGATAAGTATAAAATAATGTAATATCTAAAAAGTTGTTTAAAAAATTGTTTTAAAAGCTTAATAAATAATATCGTTCCTTTATCTAAAAAATGACACATTTTCAGTTGTATCGTTTTTTGTAAATAACAAAGAGAGTATAAAGAATTGTATAAAGAATTTTAAGAAGATCAAAATTTATAAAAGAAATTATTTTATTTTAAATTTAGTCATTTTAGTTAAACCAAATAAATATAATTATTGATAATATTTTGAATTATGTCTCTTTTAATTAATTATTCTGGATTTGTTATAATTTTATATAGAATATCAAAATCGTCACAATTTAAAAAAATGGGCTTTTAAAGATTGTAAAACGAAAATGATAAAAATGAAATTGAATCCTATTTCTAAAAGTACGTTCTTTTTGCCATTATTATTTGATCAGTAAATAATTTTCTTTTAAAAATAGTTTTTCTCTTTTTCTGAAAAAAGTTAGTTCTTTTAACTAACATTTTTAAAATAAGAAAACGATATCTCAAATTAAAGTTAATTTTTTAATAGTGTAATGTGAATTGTTATAAGAAAATATATTTTATTTAAAATCTGAATCGCCTACAGGCAAGCGTATTGTTCATGGAAATAAATTTTCATGTATTAAAAACAGAATCGAATGCAATTACGAGCTAACCAGGCAATCTCCCGGGAGATTGTTGAAACAACAGAAGGAAATGTCACACAACATTTTTATTTTATTTAGTTCAAAAATACTTATACTTGCGTAATTGCATTCGATTTCGTTTTAGCTACATGAGAATTTACTTCCATGGACAACACACCGGCCTGTAGGAGGTCTTAGACAAAACGCATTTTCTTGTAACGATTCACATACTTGGAAATCATTGAATCATATTATATACAGTTCTATTATTGTCTTCATTCTTGAAAACACTTTAATGTTGATAATGTTTTATCTTTATATAAAATAATTTGTGTGAACACACTATAATATTTATTATAAATAACGTAATAATTTTCGAATATTTTAAGACAGATACAAGCTATGCTAATAAATTCAAACGAATATGTCGCGTGTCCTGATCAAAAGATACATGATTTACTTGGGTGTCGGGTTTTTAAGCTTGCGAATAACAAAAGCGAGAAAAAGTGATAGACTGCGAAATTATTCTGTAACTCTTGAACGAAAATCTCATTATTGTTATAACGTCGTTCCGTTTTGGCTTTTTTTCCATATATTATATCTGCACAATGATGTTACAACGATATCTAAACTTTCATTTAGAATAGAGTTGTCAATATCGAATACAAATATATTGATGACTAGGAATATATTTATCAATTAAACTATTTATGTTCACTCGAAATGAATAAGTATTATATTGAATTAATAAATAGATTTTTCATTTTAATTAATCAAATTCGATATATTCGCTATAATGCCTATTTATTAAGTATAGTTTTTGCATTGATAAATATATTCGTACTCGATTTTTCTATTTGATATCAACTCTAATTAAAAAATTATAAAATAGATTTGAGCTTGCTTCTCTTTGCGATCGAGAAATAAATTAACTAATACACATTACTATCAATGTAGATTAACTTTAATTCTGGATTAACTTACTGTTTATCTTTTTCTAATTTTTAAAATTAGAAATAGATAAAAAGTGAGTTGAATAAACAGAAATAAACATAAATCACATTAGAATTGAGATTTCGCAAAGTCAGCCTCAAAATTAGAAGAGAGAGAGAGGGGAGGAGGAAAGGGAGATAAGGAAAGAGAGGGGAGAGGGAGAGAGAGAGAGAGAGAGAGAGAGAGAGAGAGAGAGAAAGAGATTATACTTGTAAAATGCCGCATTATTTAGAGTACATTATGTGGGAGTACAAGGCTTTTGCGTAGCATACCAATTATATTTCGTGATACTTATATAAGAAAATAAACATTTTCAACACAGAAATACTAAGCACTCACTAATTTCGTTGCTCTCTTTCTGGATAACTGCATTATGGCAACCATGTGTGTGTGTCGTGCGCCCGCAAACCTACATGGGTGAACAGAAAACGATCAATATCTCAATAACTCATAAAATCCAACAAATCATTTAATATCTTAATCATATATATGAACATACGAATAATACCTTTTCGCCGAACAAGAAACGAAGGAGATTGAATCAGATATCCATAATCGACGAGCGACGTTCGAAAAAATTTTACAAAACTGACACGAAGAAACTATTGCGCCACGAATACTACTGGAATGTCACGATCGGTAATGGCGGAAAAGAAAACGCGGATGGTATTACCTCATTGATCGACCGATATCATGTGACAAATTCAAATAGAACGAAATTCAAAAAAAAAACGCGCGAAGTTTTCCTGCACAAAGAAATAGAAAATAATCGAAAGATAACTTCATAAAAAAAAATCTCTATTAACCAATAAATAAATTATTTTCTTTCGCTGATAATAGCAACCGCTGGTAAGATAGCTGTGACGAGAAATGTGACTACAATTTTAATTTGTAATGTTTGAATCAGTTATAACCTAAAGATAGTAACGCAATAAATGCGAAATTAGTATGCGCAAAGTCATTTTTTTCTACTTCGATTTCTTTTTGTTCGATTTAACAATTTTCAGTTCAACGTAATATTTTCTACACTCGTTTTTCTTTCGCTTTTTCTTTACCAAATCTGCATATAACTATTAATTCATTCTGTAGACAAAAGATGTAATGGACAACCCAACAATAGTTCTTCGAGAAAGTTCTTCGGGCAGACGTTCTTAGGACCGAAGACTGTTCTTAAACATTCCTTGAAGAACTATTGTGTTGTGAGGGAAGGTCTATTTTTTATAGTTTATCTAGCATACACTTTTGTGCTTAAAGTGGAACAGGTATACTATATTTGGACAACGAGAAGAAAAGTTAATTTTAGATGCTTTTTCCGTTTCACACGTGCTTATGATATATTAGAGAGAATCAAGGGAGAATGGAGCGGATAGTGATTCTCTTCTCTGATTGGTTCCCAAATATGCATGTGTGTGTATGTAGGGGTGCTGCCGATACCTACAGATCAGTAAGTCCGGATTGCTTATCTGCCTATGGGCAGAGGCTTTACTGGTAATGCGGGATAAGATTAGATCGCAAGTCCGGGGAAATAAGACAAAAGAAATTGAATTTTACATTCTGATATAGTGTAAAATTCAATAATACTTGTATGTTATAAAATATGTATTTAATAATGCAAACAATATCTGACTTAATCTAACATAAATGTAATTTAATAAATATTTAAAAATATGTAATTATAATTTATAATTATATAGTTTTAAGTATTTATTAAATTTCATTTATGTTAGATTAAGTCAATTATTTGCAAATATTAAGAAATAATATAAAAATATGCAAAATATATATGTACGTTTATTAAATGAAAAGCATAGAAAGAAATATTTTCAAAAATATGATAAATTATTAGTGCAATTAATCCATTTCAACTGGCTAGCTGCACTGAATATTATCTTTTAGGGAGGTCAAACATGGTCGAACATATCAGGAGACATTCGGCGAACAATTGAGGGAGCATCGCGCATCGCACATATCTGCCGAGCTAGTTATCAACCAATACTTACTGAGTATATTCAATAATATATGGTCTACTTTACATTTACAAGTACTTCAGCGATTTAGTACTCGCACGAATGGAATCATTCAATGGACTTGATCATACATATATGTATAATATTTCAATAATCAATAACATAATTGACAAAATATAAATATATAATTTTACAAGAAATATGAGCAAATATGCAATTTTACAAGAAATGCTCAAAATGATACATATATGCAAAATATGCCAAATAAAAGTAGGCTTTAACGCTTTGCCTTTACGTCATTCGTGTAGATACGCAAATCGTTTTGTATTCATATTAATAATATAAAATATGCATTTTCATATAATCCCAGCTTTAATTCTGAGATAAAATTCTTCTATTTCTTAATAAAATGTATATTGGAGCTTACATCATGTGTGTGTTACTGTAATTGGTATAAAATCCAGTTACTACATATGGATAAGTATATTAGGTTATAAAAGATCAGGCTAAAGTTTATGCATTGAAATAAACAATAATAATTAATAATTGTAAAATGTTTTTTATAAAAAAGCGAAATCAATAAATTATATGCGCTACATTAAAATTTTCGTTATTATTTCACCAGAAACATGTTATTATTTTATCAGTAACATGTATACAAACAAATGTGAAACAATAGATCGACTGCGATCGATTCCGTCGGCAATCGCTGAAAACATTTCACAGCGCATTTGCAGATTGCGATAATTCGTACAAGCCTTTTAACTGAGGAGATCCCAAACATGTATTAAGGAAAATTGAAATTTTGATTTAAAAATTGTTCACTCTTTGCGACCTCTAAACCTTAATATTTTTTGATAAAAATTTTGGGACGTTCTTTTGATAAAATGGAAGCTTTTGAACTAAGCGGCCGATAAAAAAAAATTTTTTTTTCTTGGCGATCTAATATATGTGTATGTAGATATTGCTTTTCTGCACCAACTTGTAAAACTTAATCCTGAATGAATATTTGGGAATAAGATAAATAAGAAAATTAATAAAACAATATTTGTTTGTTACACTGTAACAAATGCTTTTCCATGTTATGATATTCAAAGATAACAATTTCATTTAAGGCCGATTGTTCGATCTTCAGTTAAACTATGTAATTTACTTACTGGATAAACAAAAGAGCAAAAGCATAAAAGAGTAAAAGAGTAAAAGAGTAAAAGACAGTGAGCCAAAGTTTACCGAAAGGTGGAACAATCCTCCTAGCCCTAATATTTTCTAATTATTATATAAACTTTAGATATTGTATTTTATGTATTTCATATATTTAGAAAAACGAATATTTTATCCTCTTTTATTTTTATTTCCAAATGTGTCAAGATGTATTATTTTAATATTGTTTAAAAAATTACTATCGAAACAATGTATTTTTTATTATATTTCTGAGCTTGAATTAATTACAATTAGTATCAAACCGAGCTTGAGTTACTTCCAGGATTAAGTTTATCCTAATTTGTTCTAATATCCATTTTAAGACAACGAATGTATGAAATGCTATACATATATTTATCCATATATTTGTATTAAATTAATGCATATATGCATTTATAAATATATAGTTTTTTAATGAAAATTACCACACATAAGTTACCTCAATAAAAACATTAATCACTCATCAACCTCATGCGCAACAGCGGAGTTATATCTGCAACGTCCCTACGATGATTCTGTAACGAAAAGAATATAAAATCCAAATTAAAACAGAGCAAAAAATCAATCAATATTTTAAAAAATATTTGCTAAATGCAAAATTTTCTTGAAAATAATCATATAATGTTTAAAGTATATAATTTTTTTAAAAGCAATTTTTTAATTCACTATTCAATTATATTTATAAAAATAATTATACATTTTTTTCTTACAAAATACATACTTATAAAATTTCAAAATAATTTTAAAATAATCCTTTTTTATAATTATCATTTTCAAATTATTTTTAAATCATTAAAAAAAAACAACTTAAGAATAAATAGAAGAAAAATCCTGATATTATGATATATATATATATAGTTTTTAAAAAAAGACTACTAGAACTAGGTTCTGACCAAGTCATATTAAAGAATCATTCAGATGATGGTAGATAAATGCAGAGAAATGAATATATATGTATATATATATATATATATATATATATATATATATATATACCTTGACCAAAATTATACTTCTTTTTGGGCGATCCACCAGCAAAATTCTGTAATTCGTTATACAATCGTTATGTGCTCATAATGATTGCATAATTCGAGTTACCGAATACAGGCCAAAACGAATCCGAGTCAATCGATCGCTTCTTACTGCTAATGGCCGAACCGCTTGTCGACAGACAGAGCATGTCCTTAATTAACCGACAACAACAATAGATGCTAAACCACGCGAATATTGTACATGCGAAGTGATATTATGCGGCTGGTATATCGTACCCGGAGGGCATTTGGCTTGAGAGCGTTGCAATGACCGTGATCACCTCAGAAACGTCTCAATGAGAGTTCCGCTTTCCTGTCGAAACATGATATGATTCCATCATCCAATTAGAATTCCATCGAATGGGTTTTGTGAAAAGTTCATTAGTCCGATAACTTCAGCGGCATTCCCGAAGCAAACGCGCGATGCTACGAACCGGCTGCAGTCATTTTCAATTTAATCGGCGACGTACGTTAGTTTCCTCGTCGTTGGATTTTTTCACAAAGAGAACGATTTTACTCAATATCTAAAAATTCATCTAAATATCATTCAAATAAATCCGAGAATTTTTAAATACTTGAAAAAAGCCATTTTTTTCGTGTATATCCTTTGGATACTGAACCCTTTCACTACGTCAAGATCGTACCCGCGAGAGGAAAGATATCATCTGAAAAATGTAACATACAGCTATTATTTATACTACTGTGCAATTTTATCGGTTGACTTTTAGAAATGAATATCAAAAACATGTTAATTTATCATCAATGCGAAATAAATTCAGAGTAGATAAAAGGATTGAATCTCTTATTACGACGTGTAAGATATGATTAGAGTTAATGAAATGGACTTAGGGATTAATAAAATAGAGAAATATTTCTTTTATTACTGATAAATTATTTCAAAGTTATACACAATTTTTTATCATATTACGAAATATAATATATCACAAAAATGAAAAATTAATTAAATTATTAATTACGCAAATTATATTAGTTGTAAAAGTAGGAATCGCATAAATTACGTTATTTGCATGAGAATATCTATTAATGTTGCTTTTTTATGACTCGTGTAATACTGCTACGTCCTCCATACGCATGGAACTAAGGAGGTGAACGTAACAAGAGTATTAGACCAATTTGGTCGTGTCCAGACTCCGGACCGCAAGGGAGCTGTGGGGATGACCGACGCAAATCGAGAGGCACTTCGCTTCGTCCTGAGGCTCCTAACGAGTCGGGGATCGAATAGAGGACGAAGTGGAAACCTCTACTCATGCTCCGCTAAGCGGACTCACAACATACTTTTAGTTTAAAGGGTCCAAACTGGATCAGTGTGCCACAAAGGTGCACTTTAACGCCAAATGTGCCAGTACGTCCGTATGTCCTGGCTTTCGGTCACTTAATCCAAGTGACCGGGGAGAGAGCAAAATGCAACCGCGGGAGAATTTACGAATACAAGGAGAGGTTTTTCGAATAAACAAAGCTAAATTTATAATAATATTATAATGAAAAATATTTGACTTTACATTTTTGTTATACAATTCTTTTGGTTTGTTTCGTTTTGGTTAAATGTGTTATTATGCACGTTTGTGAATGTATCGTGTGGCAAAAGGGAGAGGAAAGATGGAATTAAAAGGAGAGCAGGGAAAGTGGGACGAGAGATGATACTGGGATGGAAAATGGATAATCAGCTCCTTCTATTCATACTACTACTCTGTTACTATCATAATGGATTAACTTATTAATATTATGGAAAAAAAAGGGATTTGGCCTGGATTGGGAGGAATATAATTATTGATGGTAGGATCGGTGTCAGTAGAAGGGATTGGTGAATAAGTGGATAGTGTATTCACGTAAAGACGAAGGTATGGCAGGGAGGTCATCTGAAAGGAGAGTGATGAGGATCCTCAAAAATGTGGAGAGGAAGAATATGATATTGCAATTTCCGGGATAAGTGGAGGTAAGTTGATTTGATGAGATTATCAGCCGACTATTCTTCGCATGTTGAAATGTTAAGCGGACGGACACGAGCTACCGATTAGCGAGAACGGAGAACTCCCGTGCTGTGGCGGCGACGGGGAGCAGAGTTATCACAAGAATGCATTGCTATGTTTCCCCTTTTTTATTTTCTATTACAAAGGAATAGAAAAGTAGAAAAAGAAAAAAAAATACGACAATGAGATAAAATAGTGTAAGAAAGATGAAGGAGAATAGGGAAATATAAGCTTACTGCTGAGATAGTTGGTGGAACGTCGATGAAGCGAGATGTGCCCTTATCAGTGAATACTGGTTTATAAATAAGGATGGCGATATTTGAGCTTAACGATTTCCACCAATACTGATTCTAAGTCAGTTTAAATCTCAAGTATGCATGTTAATCGAATTTCTCCCGCATTGAGTCTGAGTTTCTAAATCTTGCCCGGTAGCTCTTGATATAAATAACTTCAGTGAGATACGTGCTGTGTCCGGAAAAATTTAGGAAAAAAGGAATTTGGACCACTATGTTTGTCTCTCAAGAAAAAATCGGAAAAATGAGTCTCGAGTCCCGTAGAACCGCGATTTTTATAGTAATCTGCCCTAATTAACAGCGCATTGATAGGTTCGTTAATTAGATGGTGGGACCTATTTTTCGCTTTCTAATTGGTCAAGGGTGGAAAAGGACATTGACCAGGATCTGAAGTGTGTGAAAGTGTCATTCTTAATTTTATGATTTTAAAATTTATGAGAAAAGGGCACACTTGCAGTGCGTCGAGGAAGCGCACGTGCAGCGTCCGACACAGGACCAAAATACCACCCTCTGAACGCGTGTCACGTCTTAGATTTTATGATCATGGACTCGTAAGAATCGTCCGCGACTGTTAAAAAATATCTTATCCTGTCTTACGCTTCCAATGACATATTTATTATTATTTTAGCCGCGATGTCCTTTTGGTCCCGCCGCTCGCGCACCGATTTTTAGTTTATTTCGGAGTGACATTTACGAGGAGATACTGGATTCTTCTTTAGTTTTTAACGTGGGAAAAGAAAATTTTTTTCCAGCCACTACCGTGTCTCTGGATATGACTGAATATATGACTAAATTAATCATATTTATAATATGTTTAATCTTTTCTCTCTGTGTAATTCATATTGATTGTGTTCTCATATGTACGGTCTGACATAAGATTCTTATTGTTTATGATTTTTATTGCGTTATTGAAGATAGCCTCAATTTGTCGCAATATCTAATTTCTTATATTTGGTTCTATGCAATAATTTTTATCGCTTTATATATATTAAATATAACTGCGCACCATCGTCTGTACTACTATTAGCTCTGTTTTTATTTTTTTAATTTTTATCTCAAAAAACCTTACTTATTTTTTATAAATGTTAAACTAGTTATTTATCGACTCCTTATCGCTATCCACAATTAACAGAGTATTAATAAATCGTAATTGCATATGTAACGCGCACATTGACAAGTTATGGTTTATAAAACGGAGCTCCAGCATCTATTTTCTATTAATTTTTTCATTATCTTTGCTCTACGAGATAATGCAGAAGAATAAGCATTTTATTCGCTAGTAGATGATGACTTGGCTTACGATTACGTAAGTAACCTGTTGTATATTTATTAACTTACATTTTTTACTTTATTTACGTTATAAAACTGTGACACACTTTATTTAAAAATTAAATATACATTGTTATAAAATGTACATCTACTACTACATGTACTACTACTATACATGTACTACGAATTTATTAGACTCACAAATGCATTATTTAAAAATAATTATTTAATAAATAAAGAAAAACATTGTAATTGCTAATTATGATGTATTATATTAACAAATATTAACATATATACAAATATTAACATAATGGTTCATAATTATTCAGAATCTGTAATGTGTATGTGAGTTTTTAAAAACTCATTCGAAGTTTTTGCACAGTGCTGTATATCAATAGTCACAGCGAATGATCGCGTACTAAATGTATATACATTTACTTATATCTAGTTAGTATTTTTGTATATTCCATTATAAAATGTAAATATATTTTGTGTAAAATTGTTGCAGATAATTTTAAACAATATTATTTTTACCTATTTAATTGCTACAAAGTAATATAGGATTCAGCACATTTAAAATTTAATACATTTCTGCAAGAAAAATTGCAAAGTAATAAGATATAAAATTTGTCGAACATCTATTTGTCTTTACAAATCATGAAAATAAATTATACACATTTGCTTATAAAGATGCACTATTTCTTCTTTCTGGGAAGTAAGTAATCATCTTATTTAATATATTTATCACACACACACACACACACACACACACACACACACACAGAGTGTTCTATTTTATTTTAAACAGTCAATTTTCTCTAAATCGATACAAAAAATGGTTTAGATAAAAGTGAAATAATTTCGAAAGGGACGTTTTTGGTTATAGTAAAACCATTAGTTTGTGAATCACTCTTTAAAAATTCATATTTTTTTTATCCAGATATAAAACAATATCAAACAATTAATAAAATATTTAATAATCATAATTAATTATAAAGATTACATTATGGATGATTTTATTCTATTTTATTACCGTTTTACATGTTTTAATTTGAATTAAATAAAGATGCAATAGAGATAAAAGGGCTCGAGGGAATAAGTGCTCAAGATGTGCAAATTGTTCAAGAATATCTCTCAATATTCAAATTAAATTTATTGAAGAAACTGTAGAACAAACATAATTGTTAAAACGATAATAAATTCGTATGTTTTAGTTAGTTTTCTAACCTTCTTCAGCGAAAAATATACGCAATAAAATTACATAATTAATATTGTTCGTTGTCTATGCATACAAAATTGAAAAATGTAAATCTATTCTTTGCAGTTTCCAGGGAAATCAAACTAAGATCTCTGTCGAGAATACATTCTCCCATGCCAATTATAAGACTGTTTCTTTTCTTACCGATAAATAATTTCAAAGTTACATACAATTTTTTATCATACGAAAGATGTACAAAAACGAAAAATTAATTAAATTATTAATTACGCAAATTATATTAATTGTAAAAGTAGGAATCGCATAAATTGAGTTATTTGCATGAGAGTATTTATTGCTTCTTTATGACTGGTATAATTTCGTTTAAAGAATAATCGAGAGTTATAGATATTCAAGCAAGACAAAAATGTTACATTAAAAATAATTGTTGTCCGTAATTATGGCAAAATAGTAATGAATTTTTAATAAGTTTTTCCATCTCGCTTTGATTTTAAGAGAATGAAATATTTATTCCATGATATATGATTGTCATTTCGATTTTTTTATGACTAATAGAATAATTAATCATGCGAGCTGATAATCATATAGTGAGTAAATATTCATAAAGTACAACGTTTTGTATTATATTTAGCATTCTTCTCAATTATTTTAAAAAGAAATGTAAAGAAGAGAGGCATGCAATATGGCTACCCACCTGTACGAGCCTCGAAGGGAATGATTGTGTAGTAATTGCGAGTTAAACCGATTCTACATTAATTGCAAGCTGATCGCAAGTTTGTTGCGACAGCCAATATGAAGCGTTGATTTCAAAATGCAAGTTTCAAATTAGCTGTCGCAACAAACTTGCGATCGGCTTGCAACTAATATAGAACCAGCTTTAGAGTTCCTCTAGTAAGAGTTAAAACATAAGATCGGAAGCACGCCATTAACGGGTGTCGGTTACCGGCCGGAAACAACACAATTCCACCATGATTGATAGTTGATAGTCGCGCGTTCGCGCCTTCTACTTGTATAACAGTAAACAGTTGCTCACATCAATTTACGGATTCACTACCCCGAAAGTATCTGCAAATGGTGGCATTTAAAGGAACTCGAAGTTTGATCAATCAGGAATCGGTGCCCCTTATAACTTGTTTCTTATAGAGAATGTAGAAAGACTCTGCTGCATGTAAACATGACGCACCGTCCGCGTCAAAGCAAACCTCAAAGTCGCCGATCATTTAACTGTCGAAATATTAACGTATATTTATAAAATGTGTAAAATAATCTATTCTTACTGTACATTTTTAATATTCTTTGATGAATAGACTTTATTGCACTATTTTTGCTTTATTTCTTAGATTTGTTACGCATCTTTCTAAATCTGAATCAGTGGATCACTGATATCAGTGCCAAGTATGCTACTGGTAATCAGTGAATCAAATAGGAGATCCCTAATCTAGCTAATTTTTATTATGTGATTTAACTAACCTTATTTTAATACTTAAATTGAATACGATATTGGAACATTAAAATTAACGTGCAAACATCAATATTTTAGTTGTATAATGCTCATTTTTCCTTTTTTGTTGAATTTCACTGATTATTAGTGCTAAGTATGCCATTGAATAATTAGTGACTATCCACTGATTTAGATTTAAGCACATTCAGATTGAGGCACATACACAGCTCGTGAATATAAATATTTCAATTGTGTTGCAATAAATGATTGTTAGTTTGTAATAACTTTAGATTACAAAATCCGCGCAGTGTGTACACAATATTTTCAACAAAAGAAAGATTGACGCGTTGTGGCTTTTTTGTTACTTTTAAATATTATTAATCTTTATTTCATTGTAAATCATTAGAGAGAGCAATAAAAAATTGAAATATATTGTAATATTGGGATCTCAGAAAAACTTCACGTGAGCAATTTTATAAAAAAGAATTGCACCAGTAAAAATCACTTTTTATTTCTTGCCTTTTGTCAGCGCATTAATTACGAAATACTTGAAATTATAAGATAATTGTCAAATGTATATTTTTCAATGTATTACGATGTTATTATATTATTATATTAAATGATACGTGCCACTCTTCTCAAAATTGAACTGCTAAATTTTGAGAAAATCGAATATATGAAAAAAATATATATGAAAAATTATTTGATTAATTCCGTGACGAAATACTAATTAGATTTTACTTTGTTTCACGTAATATAAAGTCAAATTATGAATATATATACAAATTTTAATGTAAAAAATAAAATAATTTAAAGTATACATTTTTAATAAAAAAGATAAAAGAGTTATTTATAATTTATTATTTCAGATAATTCCTTCTGATCTATTTCTTAATTATATTTTTAAATAAATTTTCCGAATTTATTTTATATCTTTTATTTTAAATAAGTTATATTACTCAATGATCGATTTTAAAAACAATTTTATTTTATCAAATAAAGCAGTTACTTATGAATTTATTATTTTAAAAAACTTCTGACTTATTTCTTATTTGATGTAAGTTTTTGGAATTTAAACTACGTTTCAACTGCCTGAAGAATTAAATATTTCGAATAATATGTAATCTCTTGCTATGTGTTTATAGCGTACAGCATGCTACTATCATTATCTATTAAATTAGACGTAATACTTACGCAACAGAATCATAGATATATAAAATACAGGAATTACATATCATTGCAATGTTTTAATACAATCAGTAAGTTGGTGCTTGGAATTCAACAAATTTCTCAAATTGCATTGTGAATTTGAATATAATTTACCTATTACTTTTCCTGGATATTAAGAATGCGGAATAAGAAATAACAGACATAAGTAACAGAATTAAACAATTCAAAAGTAACAAAAAGCCACAATGCATCAATCTTTTTTAAAGATATTGCGTTAATAATTTCATAAGTAAATATATAATTTACATAATTTTTTTTACGTAATTTTATATAATTTTACATAATTATGCATAATTATATATAAATTACATATGAAACATTTTTTCCCGGGCACTTTCTAAAAAAGATTTTAAAATATTTTTTATAAAATTTCAAAATAACTTTAAAATAATTAATATCAACATAATTATCGCTCAATTGTATAAAAACACTTGTAAAAGTGTCAAGGATTAAAAACGCAACAGCAAGGTCTATGCTAATATTTTAATTTACACAAATATCACATACATAATGTATCTCTTGATAGTAAATATAACATTCAAATGTGTTTTTGATAAAAATAACAATGAGTCGATAATTAAAATTTATTTATCACTATGTATCTTTACATGGTAATCAAATTTTAATTGCCGACTCATTGTTATTTTTATCGAAAACACAACATTTGAATGTTATATTTACTGTCAAGAGATACATAATGGTAATTAAATTTCAATCAATGATGTGAGAGAAGATTACATAGGTGTTAAGATATTATATTAAGATATTATATTCAAATGTAATTTAAAATTAAGTAAGTTACTATGTATTGTATGTCTCAGAAACGTTCTTTTTTTTTAATATTATATATTATGTATTAATATTCAAAATGACCTGAATGTATTGATCGAAACGTATGTGATATTTGTGTATAAACTAAAACATTAGCATAGATCAACTTGCTGTTGCGCTCTAATCCTTAACACTTTTATAAGTATTTTTAAAATAATTCTTTTCTTCTAATTATCATTTTTAAGTCATTGTAAAATAAAGCGACTCAAGAACAAATAGAAAAAAAATTACTGATTTTACATAAGCAAAAAATAATATTTACCATAAAGTTGCTGTCCACCGTCAGTATCCGATGCCTCTTTCAGACCTCCTCCTCTTCACAGAATTGGATGGATATATCCTCTCGCACAAGACACTCACAAATAATACACCATAATCGAACTAATTATAATCTATTATAATTAAAATTTCATCGAATGGATTTTGTGAAAAGTCTATTAGTCCAATAACTTCAACGGCACTCCCGAAACGTGCGACGCGACGAACCGACTGCGGTTCGTTCACTTTTATTCAAATCGGCGACAAAGTTAGCTTTCCCATCGTTGGATTTTTACACAAAGAGAACGATTTTACTCAAATATCTAAAAATTTATCTAGATATATTGTTCAGACAGATTCAAAAATTTTTAGATTTTTGAGAAAAACTGTTCCCATTTTATATATATCTTCCGGATACTGAGTCCTCTCACCACCTCAAAGTCGTACTTGTGAGAGGGAAGATATCATCTAAAAAATGTAATATACTATTATCTATAATTCGGAAAAAATTTAGAGCGGATAAAGGATTGAATTTCTTATTTGTAAGATATGATTAGAATCAATGGAATGAGTTAGATTAATAAAAAGAGAAATATTTCTTTTATTATATATAAATAGTTATAATTTACATTCAATTTTTTATCATATCACGAAAGATGCGGAAACGAAAAATTAATTAATTATGCAAATTATATGAATTGTGTGAAAATAGAAATCGCATGAATTGCGTTATCTGCATGAGAGTATTTATTAACGTTGCTTCTTTATGACTCGTGTGATACTATTTGAAGTATAATCGAGTTATATCCAAGCGAGAGAAAAATTTTAAACAAAAGTAATTATCGTTCATAATTATCGCGAAGTAATAAAAATTCTAGTTTACATCGCATTTTAATTCTAAATGAACCGTACGGAATATCTGCTCCGCGATACAGGATTACCATCTCGATCCTTTTATAAATAATTAAAATTGTATATAAACGTGCAAATTATAGTAATCATATACTAAGTATTCATAAAGTATAACATTTCGTATTATATTTGGCATTTTTCGCGATAAGATTTCAAAAAGTAATGGGAAGAAGAGTGGCACGCGACGGCTACTTGCCTGAGCCTCGCTAAGGGAATGACTGCGTGGTAACTATAATATTATATAATATGCGTAAACATGGCACGCTGTCTGTCCGCTCATCCGACCATGTCAAATACAAACCCCAAGGTTGCGCACTGATCATTTAACTGTCGAAATATTAACGCATATTACAAAATGTGTAAAATAATCTATTTGTTACATTTGTTACATTTTTTTACCCTTATTATATAATACAATTTGGTACTTTATCCATACAAACGAGAGTCATTAAAATCCGTTTGCTTTTTCACCTATTCCAGAATGGATAAAAAATCCATTATACCAGAATGGATAAAAAAATCTCTAAAAATTCACCATACTTTCAACTTTCTAGAATAAATATTGAAACTTCATTTTGGAAAATAATAAAATATAGTTTAATTTATAATTATTGAAAGACTCATAAATTGAGAAAAAATGATATTTGATTTAAAAAATTATATAACTTTTCATAACGAATGAATATAAAAAAAATGACTCCAGGTTTTGTAGTTTAGATATAAAGTTTTGAAAAAAAAAAAAATATTAGAACTTTGAATTCTACAAAAAGTCAAATTATTTGAGCACATGAATATGAGTAATTTTCAATAAGAAACATATAGATAAGATCGAGTTAAAATATGCATTTTTTAATTTTATTATAAAGTAATGTATTTTTTAATAAAAAAAAATATATAAAAAAATATATAAAATGTAACTACATATTTAAATAAATATGTAAAGAAAGGCGTGACTCGCCTCTTCAGCTCTATGTATTTTGTCTAAAAAATTAATAATTCTTTTAGAAAAAAATTTTTTTAATGAAAACAAACATTCAGATATTAGTTTAGAGTGAAAAGAGAATACTTATAATGATTTTGACACAATTTTTATTTTTTACAAAAAGTATCCTTTGTATATTTACGGCGGTCACTAGTGTCTCACATCAACTTGAACTGCACGTCAATCACAAGCAGATTGACGACGGGGTCGCCCCGTCGTTCACAGATTTCCCCCATAAACTTTTTTTATAAGTAATAAGTAAGATAACAAGCATCAAATTCATTGAGCTTGCGAGGAACTTGCACGAACAGGAATCAGTGACCTTCACTTTTAGGGTAAGGGTTATTTTTAAATCTAGATGAATATCTAGATTTTATTGCACAATTTTTTCTCTATTTCGTTGCGCACATACACAGTTCATGAATATTTTAGATATTTCAAATTGTGTTACAATTTACAATAAGCAATTATTAGTTTGTATTAACCCGAGAAAAATATGATATACAGGATGTCTGAAATTTAAATGTTCGGGAGCGTGTAACGAGGGGATTGATGAACTAAGAAAAAAAGTCCTGTAGAAATATGTTCGTTTTTGCTTCGTTTTGGAGAAAATCGTGAAAAAAAACAAAATGTAGTTTTCATACTGTACTTTCTCATTATTTATTCACGTTGTATTTATTTACTTGCTTAATATAAATACTGTTCAAAACGTTGGCCTCTTGCAGTAATGCAAGCATTACATCCAGTACGGACAGCTCCTGTTGCAGCTGAACACTGTTCTAGCGATATTTGGTGCAGTTTCGATTCAATTTCTCAATTGTTCTCTTGAGTTGATTGACGACGAATAAATTTCCTGTTTTATCTCAAGAAACTTTATTTATTCTCGATAAATGTTAAATTAATTATTTATCGACTCCTAATCTTTATCCACAATTACATAACAGAGCATTGATAAATCGTAATTACATATGTAGTTCGCCCATTGACAATGGGTTTATACGACAGAGCTCCAGCATTTATTTTCTATTATCTATTTTTTATTATCTTCTTTCATTATCTTTGCTCAACGAGATAATGCAAATGAGTAAGCATTTTATTCGCTAGTAAGAGATGACTTAAGCTTACGATAATAGGCTTATAATTATGTAGGTATATATAATATGTTGTATATTTATTAACTTATTTTTTTACTTAATTTACATTATATAAAACTGTGACAAACTTTATTTAAAAATTAAATATATTATACATTGTTATTATAAAATGTATATCTACTACGAATTTATTAGACTCACAAATGCATTGTTTATGCAAATAAAAAACATTATGATTACTATAATTAATCTACAACATATTATGTTAACATATATTAACATATATTAACAAATATTAACATAATAGTTCATAATTATTTGGAATTTGTAATGTGTATGTGAGTTTTTTCATTCGGAGTTTTTGTACAGTGCTATATATAATATTAACAGTGAATGATCGCATACCAAATGTATATATATTTATTTATATCTAATTAGTATTTTTGTATATGCCATTATAAAGTGTGAATATATTTTGTTTTATATAACCGAATAAATGCAGTATACTATTGCATAACGTTTTTTGTAAACAATTTTGTGTTTTACATATTTAATTATTACAGAATAATATAGGATTCAGCCCATTTAAAATTTAATACGTTTCTGCAAGAAAGATTGCAAAGTAATAAGATATAAAATTTGTCGAACATCTATTTGTCTTTACAAATCATGAAAATAAATTATACACATTTGCTTATAAAGATGCACTATTTCTTCTTTCTGGGAAGTAAGTAACCATCTTTTTTAAAATATTTTCACACGCGCGCGCGTAGTTGTTGCCCTGAAAAGGGCAGATTAAATGTAATTTATACATTTTTAATAAGTGCTCGAAGTGCAAGTCTCTCATTTGTATTCAAGCATGGGCTCTGTGAATGAGACTTTGTTGAGTAAGTTGTAGCATTTCTGGTGTAATACTTCCTATCACACAATGAATTGTTCTTCTAATTCTTCCAACGTTTCTATAAAATTTTTGTAAATAAACTCTTTTACATAATCTTACAAAAAGTAATCCAGAGAGTTCAGATCAGGATCTTGCTGGCCATGCGACAGATCCACCTCTACCAATCCAAGAATTTGGAAAATCTGTGTCCAGATAATGTCTAATACGCCTACTATAGTGAGGTGGTGCTCCATCGTGTTGAAACCAAATATTTTGGCGAATATTCAATGGAAAATCTTCCAAAAGATCTGGTAAATGTCCCGTAAAAAATCAGCATAATCGTCATCTCTCTTATTCTGTTTGGAAATACACATGGTCCAATTATTTCATCTTCTGTAATTCCGGCCCAAATATTTAATTTCTATCGAACTTGGAAGCTCCTTTCTCTGATTACGAAAGGATTTTCTTCTGCCCAGTATTGCATATTATGTGTATTAAACAATCCCTCTCGTGTAAACAAAGACTCGTCGGAAAATAAAATTCGAGTACAGAATATATTGGATCATTTAAAAAGTATCCGCGGTTTTTTCATTCAAAAATTAAACAAAAAACCGTGGATACTTTTTAAATGACCTAATATTATCCCTGTTGTTGTGAAATCGACAAAATTCTAAACAATGTTCAACGTCGCCTTCTCGAAGATGTTGGACCGATAAAAAATGGTATGAATGCTTCATTTTTTAAAACGCTGTAGACTTTGAGGGTCATACATTCATTTGATTTGATATCGATCGAGTACTTTTTCTCGGTTCTTCTTCGATTCTTCGAATAATTTCTTCTTCTATACAAATCATTCGTATATTTCGTCCATTATCTGGATGTTTATGCTGTCTGTTCGCGTAATCGAGTATCTACTCTTCTAATAATCTTCGCATCTGGATGACGTCTATGCGGGTAAACTTCAGCATACCGTCTAGCAGCAACGGTAGCTTGATTGTTGTACACTCCATTTTAATGGTTATCACTCTGGCTGCGTCTAAATATTACGCTATATTCAGCCTTAAACTGTATCGTGAATATTGCGATATATTGTACATTTTTGGCCAATGACACAATTTGAGTGAACAAGTGATAAGAATAAAATGTTTTAAAATATAAATAGTAAGATAAATGAATAAAATGTGTGTTAATTTAACATATTATAATAAATTCATGTAATAAGTAAGAATTATTTAGAGTCAAACGTTAAAATTAAAAAAAAAACATCCTAGCAATGCCAAAATGGAGATATTCATCTTTAAAGTTTTAGCTTTTATCACGTAAACTTCTATATCAAGCCTCGCCGAAGTTTTAATATTTTGCGGCAAAAATCTTCTACACATTTTTTAAAAATAAATATGTAATGTAGAAATATTATAAGAATCTTATTTTTAAAAAAACGAAGCGGCCTAGCGGTGCCGTTCTAAATTACAGTAATTATTTAAATTTGTAATTTGATGAAATTATCCTTCTCGCACGCCGAGCGGCGATACAAGGACATGCTGTTGTCACATTTCAACTTTCTTCAGTGTACACTCAGATAGGATATTTATTCGTGAGTGTGTACATTTGTCTCAAGTTTCCCTCTTCAGAGAGCACGCGCGGACGGTTATATTCGTAGATTGTGTATTCGCGATTAATTTTCTAGTGCGATTGTAACTGGAGAAATACCTTAAACATCTAACTTTGGTTCACAGCCATTTAATTTTTTTTAATGTGTTTTTAATGTGTTTAAACAAATACATACGCATTACAATAAAAAGTTATTAAAAATAAATTTTTATCAGTTAAAAATTACACTATTAAATTAATAAATTTAATTATTATTCATTTTATTTTAGGTGCGGCCCCTGTTTTCCCATTTCTATCAATTTTCGGAAAGCAACTTGGTATTTCACCGTTAATTATTGGTAGCGTCAACGCGATTTTGCCTGTATTAATTCTAATAGCAAAACCAATATTTGGTTTCATCATGGATTATTTTCAAACTTGGAGAAAAGTGATCTTTCTAATATTGCTTGCCATAGCAAATATCTGTTACATTACAATATTTTTTTTACCACTATTGCCGGGTCCAATTTTATCCGAACATCACTTTCAAAATGTTTCTTGTAAAACTTTACCGCATTGCAATATGAAATACGTAAGTTTTTATCTATATTCTGCAATTTTTTGATAAAAATTTGATGACACTATTTGATAAAGAATTATTTGAATTTTATCTTAAGTATTTATTTTCATATTATTTTATGTAATCCAAAAATTTCTAAGTGTGATAAGATTTATAAAATTATATATAAAATTTAAAATATATTGTAAATATGTGTAACTTTCAAATTTTCTTAAATGTTCTGAAATACGAAATCAATTACATCATCTTTATAATTATTAGTGTTTTATAATAAAAAAAATGTGTTTATTCGTAATTTATTCTTCATTAAAGCATGCATCAGCAATTGCATCGTGTAATGGTATGAAAGACATTATGTGTCATTGGGTATGTGAGAATACAAATTTTTCCACGCAATTGTCTTTTCATGCAGACCAAAACAAAGCAATTATTTCACCAGATACTACGTGCTTATTAAATATAAATGAGATATCATTGTGTCAAGGAAATTTAACGAACAATTATAATTGTAACGTTATCTGTGACAATTTCAAAGATGATCAATGTCTGTACAGATCTGCAACTTTTTGGAGTTTCATTGTTTTAATGTGTATTGGCGAAATTGGTTTTTATGTTTTCATCAGTATAAGCGATGCATTTTGCTTTGTCATATTAGGTACGTGACTTTTATAAATATTTTTAGAACTAATTTTTAAAAATAATTCTCAAAATTTAACCATACAAATCAAACTTTCGCAATATTTCTTTATGTAATAATATTATATAGAATAATACTATTTTTAACAATATTTGCCTTCTCAGGACAAGATAAACGGTTGAAATACGGTAAGCAGCGATTATGGGGTGCAATGGGTTATGGTATTGTTGTATGTTTATCTGGATATATGGTAGACTTTTTTTCGCACGACAAAGTCTATAAAAATTATATACCGTCAATACTTCTTATAATCATATTTACTTGCATCGATTTTATTTGTTGTATAAAACTGGAGGTAATTTTATGTATTTAAAATAAAAAAATCAATCAATAGTTTTATTCTTATGTCTTCATGTCTCATCATAGATTTTTATTACAGCTGCCATTTCAATCACAGTCGACAGCCATATTGAAGAATGTGTTTACACTTTTGAAATCAAAAGTTATCGTTATATTTTTGTGTTTTTCTGGATTTTTCGGTGTCCTTAATAGTATTATGCGTAATTTTTTATTGTGGTAAACTTTTATATTATTTGATCGGCGATAATAGATTTTCGCTTGTATATGTAGCTTAATTTTAGGCATGTAGAAGATCTCTCTGTTGCGACTGGTTATACGGACAGAATTAAATTGATAGAAGGTTTGATTATAGCGGCACAGGCTTTCAGTGGTGAAGTAATATTCTTCTTTTTATCTGGTAACATACATTAATTATTTTTACATTACAATTTCATAAATACACGATGTTTACTGCAAAACTAAAAAATTATTTTCAATTGTTTTTCCTTTAATAAATATAATATTGAAATCATTTTATTTTTTAGGCAAAATATTAAAGAAGTTTGGCTACGGTTATACCTTTACATTTTGTTTCATATGTTACGCAATTCGGTTGGGCTTAATATCTTTAGCGCCAACGCTATGGTGGATTCTTTTTATAGAATTTTTCATGCAAGGACCATCATATGCACTCAGTTTTACAGCAGTAATATCGTACGGAAACGTAATAACACCTACTGGTGCTTCAGGTACTGTTCAAGGACTGGTTCAAGGTGTGAATGAAGGTTTAGGTAAGATTCCTTACAGTACTTAATTATATATTCATCAGGTATTATTTTTCTAGAGAAATTAAATATATAAATAATGTATAAAAATAATATATGTATATATACATATGATTTGCCACTAATTATTATTAATATTATTATTATTGGTATTATAAAATGTTACCAGGACTCTCGGTTGGCAGTTTGATAGGTGGTATCTTGTTTAAAAAATTTGGAGGTATAATGACTCTAAGAATATTTTCAATATTTGCAGCATTTTCTGCGTTAACATATTTTGTTCTTCACATTTTTTACTTTAAGCAGTTTAATCATAAAACAGGTAAAGAATTAAATAATTTAGTATTTTAATATACATATAACAAACTTCACTAACGCATATGTAAGAGGATAAAAGATTTTCTTTATTGTAGATACACGAAATAATATTAACTGGAGGAAACTTGACGATGCACAGAAACACTGTAATATAGCAGATACTTGATACAAATCTTTTTAAGTCTTCTTGTAAATTACAACTGTTGTTATTTCTATTACACTAAAAAATAATTTTACAAAAGAATAAGAGAGATGTATATATATATATATATATATATATATATATATATATATATATATCATATATGATTATACATGTTATGAATATTTATGTATGTTTATATATATTTATATATATTACCCCAATATGTTGGGAACAATATTACTATAATATACTAAAATTTCAATCAATTTAATGGTCGAGGGCCAAAATCCTATAATTTTATGCGGGATCTTTTCTTTAAGTAAGAAAAAGTTATAGAACACGCGATGAAAGCATGCCGTTGCTCGCGAGCACGGTCACAAATTTAAATTGTACACGCAGCCCGAATAACCTAGGAGATACAAAAGTCTATGTAAATTTGTATTACGCGCTCTAAGGCGCAAGGATTCGCGGCCTGCGAGGACTTATATGGGGTGTGTGTTCCGATATACTTCTTCTTCTTCTTCTCGTGAGAATGGCCCCGATTCTAACACAGAATCGAAAATTTCGCTTATAATAAATGTCGGCGAATAACAAAAAACAATATGCAGAACACGAAAGTCTAAAAGAATAGCGTAAACTCAATTGCGCGTTTGAAGCTGGTCACACTTTTCAAAAATAATGACACAATAACACATCCGATCAAGTCGATAGACAGGTTACTTCTATATATCGATATACACTGCCAGTACTGGCGTACTGAAAAATTGTTCCGCTATTACCACGCAGTGCGCAGCTTCTAGTTCCCTCAATGACATCATAAATGATAGCCATATTGCCACTACCGCGGCTTTCGAAGAATTCGAAGTGAGGCAGTTACAGTGCAATATAGCGTTGCTTAAAGAAGCACAACGCGTCGAAATATTCGATCCAAGAAATAAAAAAAAATATATACATTATAGTATTTAGAACGCGTATAGTATTTACAATGATGTTAGCGCGCTAACATATTATACTTAATATCATGTATATTATAGAATTTCGGAGATAAAAGTGCGTTTTTATCGATAAAAGCGCGTTCTGAATACGGGCCTATATTTAACTGAAGAAGATGCAGTTATATTCATTTTACCGAAAATGACTCTTAAATCCCACATCTGAATATTTATTATGTCCATTTTTAATTAATTTTTAACACAAGATCAAACTGTTTGAATTGATGATAATTATCATCTTCTTCAGAAGAACTATCGCTGCTGTTTTCATTCAAAATTTATTGATAATTTAGTACGTTTATTTATATCTGTTTACACTGCCAGTCTACTGCAAAGTCATTTCGAAATACGACGTTACAGTAGCACTGGCAATACCACAGTAATTTTTGACGGCTGTGGCAATGCACTGTTGTAACGTTATGATGATTGCAGTAAAAAGGGAACACACCCACGATACGCGTAGTTAACAAGGGCCAATCGGCGCATGACCCCGATCAGAGGGGAGCCGAACAGCCTGCGTGAATCTGCGGGGAACTCCCGATCGGCATTTATTCTGTGGCTGAGCTTAAAACCATTGTAAGAGGACGTACGTTTCCCCCCTGTCGAAAGAATTACAGGAGTAAGTTCTAACGTCCAGGCTGTGGCTATAAGGACTACAGAAAACGAGAATTGGGTGAGACGAACGCCAATTGTACCACCAATTGTAAAGCTGTTGATCAGGTTCGTAGCGTTGGATGGATCGCGCGTAAAAACTCGCGTGATTGCAAGCGGCCGGTTTAATAGAGCTGTCGTTAGAATCCGTAACATTACAAGCCACGTGCCATTTGCCCGATAGCCTTGTCGTTGAAAAAAAAATACTATTATAACTGTATCATGTGATCGTTCAGATTCGCATTGAAGTTATCCTTTTGGATAACGTATCTTGCTAGGAATACAGGCTTTTGCTGTCATCGACAGATTTTGTTAGCATTTGATTGTCGTACAATAATCACCTTAGAAGGTGATTCTAATAGTAAAGATTTAATGAGATTGAGTACGGCTGTTGATCCAGTGTTAGCATCGAAGTATCGTTGTCATCTGCGGATGTAGATCCTATCGAATTCAGTCTACGCCTACAGAGCGAAGCACCAGACGTCAATAGAAAGGCATATGAAATACAGTTATTTATTATAAATTTATCTGTGATTCTTACAACATATCTCTCTCGTCCCTCGATACTTTTCTCACTTTTAACGACCCACCCCTGTTGTCATCGAAAATTGAAATTATGAGCAATTAATTTAAAATAGGCGAAAATTAACAAAAGAGAGGCTCTCTCGTGCCTGGCGCCCAACTTGTTTAGCGGAAAACTCTGATATTTGTGAAAATTCTATCTGGTCTGTCGAGATCTTACGCTTATCTTTTTTTTGTACGGAAATTTTTTTAAGTAAGAAAAAGTTATAGAGCATGCGACAAAGTTGTGCTGTAAATTAACTTCAATTTAACTCTGTAAGAAGTACTTTTATGGAGTCCTTTGTTAATTATCGAAATGGAATTCTTTTTAAGTTCATTTCCAATAAATTACGCTAATTAATAAAGAAGTCAAGAAAATAAATTCTTTTCGAGTTCAAATGGATCAATTGTGCTATCTGAGTTGTGTTACGAACAATTTTATCCCACAATATGTAAAGACATTATATAAAGTAACGGCAAAAAATTAATCTGTTAAATCGCATTTTTCTTATGTTGTAAATTTAATGTTTCCAACATTTGCAATATTAAAAGTATAGAGAATGAATTTGCGTGACATATATGTGATAATAAGTAATAAAACAATATGAAATATTTTTACTTATTCAAATATAAAAAAATAATTATTGAAAAATAAAAACATAAAGAAACATTTAACATCTTAAAAATAATTTGCTATCTGCAGTCAAAATGGGGTATTAATCTGCGGTAAAATGGGTAATATTATATTAGGAACACTCAACATACTCGCCAAGTTTCATGGAAATCGATGAAGGATAGTTCAAAGCTTCCTTCGTTAGTTTTTTATCTGTATACATATATATATATATATTAGTAAGTTTTTAAGTAATTTTTAAATACTGAAATAAATTAATCAATGAAACCATTTTTTAGTATGAAAAATGATTTAGTATGAAAAATCCTGTCAAAATTTATTCTAACATTATTTTTAATATATCAAAAGGTACAATTATATATCGATTCTGACAATACTAGCTGCTAGTTAGATTATGCTTTAGTTAAATTACGCTACGAAATACTGTCGTACATAAGCCTAATTATCTTTTATTTTATAGTTATAATTTTATTTACTGTCATTCCTGCACTTAAAAGTATGTAGCAAAACTGTTTTGTCAAGGATATAGCTATTCTACTATTTGTCAATATTTCAAACTTAATTTAATAAAAATTCAAGGCACACATGGATATATTTCTGTATTTTATTCATACAAGTGTATCGATTAATTTTGATTATTTTAACTGTATAAAATGAAAAAGTATTTTTTCTCCTAACATTCTTTCATAATGTAATCTATCATATACTGTGAAAAGTTGAATAACTGCAAATATGGGACCATTTCCAATAAAAATTTCAATCGTATTCCAAATTATCTTCAGAATACCTTTTTTTCTATTTATAGTCGAAATCTTAATGTGTATAACAATATTTTCATAATCTAATAATAATAATTAATATTTTTATTTTTCAAATTTTTTTCAAATCATGATATTGCAATACAATTTATATTTGTAAAATTCCTATGCAGTTTGTTGCTGCATATTCACTTACAATATGAATTTGTAATGACATAATGATGGTGCATATATTGATAGAGATCACAGATTAAAGCCATTGTTTACGTTATTTCGAAGACACGAAAAAAATTGTGTATATAAAAAACGAAATATATGATTATTATACACTAAGCTGGTAACAAATCAAAATCGTCTGAAACATGCACCATGGGAACATGAACATCTTCTATCTGAGGTGTCGTTTTGGATTCACAAAGTCCTACTTCTTTTAATTTCCATTCCCAATGCATTCGTTGAACGGCGTGCAAAGACTCTGCCTCATTATGATGTCTCAACAGCATACCTTCCTAAAATTAACCATTATATGCAAAAATTAAATAAAATATTGTAAATAAATAAATAAATCTTTTTATTATAAAAAGTTAAAAGTATGTGAATATATAAAGTAAATATATTATTTTACTGACAGAAAATCACATACAAAAATTAATTGATTTAAAAATAGCTTTTAATTTAATTTCGTAATAAAAAAAATTAAATACATTATTGTACACAAAATATAAATGAATAAACCGAAAAGGATTATAAAAAAGGATAAATAAAAAATAGGAAATTTCATTTATTGAATGGTTCCTCTACTAAATAAGTTTCATATATTCAATACAATAAGCTAGATATATTCAATACAATTCCCTTCTGTTGTCAAGATAAAAGCAAGCATATTTTCCTAATCTATGGAATTTTTTTGATAAAAATGCTGAATTAATTTTCTCTTATACAAAATATACAAAATATACAAAAATCAAATATCATTAAAGAAACTAATTATGAAATAATATCCTGTACTAATTGTGAAAAAAATTATTTTAGTTGAATTGGCTGTAATATTTTGAAGATTATAAAATACTGATCGAAAGTTTCTTTAGGCAAAACTATCATAAAAACTATAGATTTTATTCTAGTGCCATTTAAAAGTTGCTACCTACTTTGAATCCAATCGGACTGAAAAGTATCTCGAGATAAAAAAGGGATAAAAAATATAATTGACTAACAGGCAATTGAGAGCAATAATTTATTGCTCCCAATTAGTCAGACTTTTTATCCTTTTAAAAAGTATATTTTTCTATTAAACTAATCATTTTTTGGTAACTGTATCTTAACACTTTTATGTATAGAATAATGAGGTAAATCAATTGATATAAAGAGGAAGTACATAGTTGTTTAAAAAAAAAATTATACAATTTGCAATACTAATACTTGCAAATTACATTTTTTTTTAATATATAACTGTGTTTTCTTTACATCAATTAATTTATTATTCTGCATAAAAATATTAATATAACAGTTACCAAAAAATGAAAAGTTTAGCAGATAAATAAAGATACTTTTCAGTCCGATTAGACCCAAAATAGTAATTTTCAAATCATGCTAGAGTTAATTTTTGATAGTTTTTCCTAAGAAAACTTTTAATGAACATCTTTTAATTTAAATATCACAATTTCAGCCAATTCGACTGAAACTATTTTTTTCCACATGATAATGTGAAGTCATTCTCAATATTGTATATTTTATTATATTCAATTTATATTCAATATTATATATAACTAATCAAGTGTAAAATGTATAAATACATGATAAAAACTCGAGATTAATTGAAGAATATAATTCTATCATTTATTTAAAAGTTAATGTTCAAAAAGCTTTTCACTTTTAATCATTGCGAATGTCTTAATAATTTTACTTATTTTAGAAAAATTGACTTAAAATTGACCAATAAAATTGCAATATAAAAATGCTTAACAAAGATAATATTTTATATGTGATAATCCATTTTACCTATTATTATCTAATTATATCTTTACCTTTATTTTTTCCCATTTATCATCCACATCTTGAAGCCAACTTAAAAACAGTCTACCATTATATCTACTCCTTGCGTTCCTATCTTTTTCTTCTTGTTCAGGAGTAATGACGTTATATACTTCTTCGTCTTTAAGAATTGTACAAACAGAAAAAGGAAGAGATTGATTAGCAAGTGCTCTAGCGGCTCTACCATGAACTCTAAGAATTTCCTGCTCCACTGACAAAACTAATTTCTCTTTTTCAACCACATGTTGCATCCTAAGACGATATCGTTCTTTTTCTTGTTCAACATACAGATCTTTCATAGCTCCATGTAAACCAACAGGTGGATTAACATTCGGTTCTTTTGCATTACCGGCTAATACATAAGTACAGCGATTCATCAAGTAATCCTTAAAACCTTGAGGAGGTTTCGGTTGAACCGGGAACAAGCCCTTTCGTCTTCTCTCAATCTGTAAAGAATATTAAAAATTCATGTGTTATATTTTTTTATTCTGTTTTTCTCTATCCGCGCTTCTATTTGATTTCATAACTTCGAAATCAGATAGAATGTACAAGTGTAAAATGAAATATTGTTGAACGAAATTAATTTAATGAAAATAAAAAATAAGAATAAATTTTTATTCTGACAATATATTATAACCAAGTTGCAAATATAGTCCAGTTGAATTAGACTAAAAAGTACTATTTCAGAAAAAATTCGTAAATTGGCACTTCTCTTCATGAAAAGCTTTGGAAAACCAGCAGAAAAGAAATGTTATTTGAGATTCATGATTCGCGTGAGAAATATGCAAAAAAAATTCGGTTAATTGCAAAAAAAACAGGTTTTTCGCTTACGAATGAAAAATTATATGGAAGAAAGTTCCATATGAAAAATGTACAATAGATATACAAAATAAAATGTAAAATGTTAAGATTGATTTATTAGTTAAATTGAAAAAAATAAAGGTCACCGAAAAAAGACCTTTCTTTCATTCGCTCTCTGTTTATCGAGATTTGAATGCAAGGCTTTGAAATTCTTCGTAAAATGTGGCCTTCGTTATAATGAAAAAAATCTGTCCCAGTTTGAGCCTGAAATGTTTATTATTTTTTGTAAAAAGCTATTTGTTTACTAAAAACTCTGCGGAAAACTTAATTTTTATATCTTTGAGCTGTCGCACAGCAAACTATAGGAGTGATTTTCCTTCTTTAAGAATTGCACTATCAGTACAATTACAATTAGTAACAAAATATAAATAAAGTCCGATCGTAAAACCGAAGGTGCCATTGGAAAGATCATTTAATTTCATTCATTTTTGCTTCAGATTATTTTGATGTATCTCTTGATCTGTGTTGAACTATAATAAAAAATGTAAAAACGTTTTTTCCGATCGGATTTGGAACTATTGATTCCAAATCGGACATTCCTATTTTTATGGACTTTTAGAATTTTAAAATATTTTAATGTATTTTTTTATTTGTTAGTTTATATGTTAAATATGTTTATATGTTTATTATTTGTTAAATTTAATATTATATATTTGCTAATAATAACAAAAACGACAGTGTGTAGTTCTTTTGTTTTTTGACTTTTTAACATACATATAGTATCATTTGCGTTTATACTCTCTCACAGTTAAGATCGATCTTGCATCAGGGAATATAACCGATTCTAAATTCTATATTACAATATTTATAGATCGCTGCTAACTTGCCATTATATGTAATGTATTTACTTTTATATTAATGTAAGTGTTGCATGATCTTTATTCTTTATTCCTCGATAATTATTTAATTTTGTTAATTGACATTATAAATTTAAGCGTTTATTATTTATGTTCACGTTGCGTTTTTGTTCTAATGAAATTTTTATATATATACGTACATAAAGTTATAATTTATTATCGGTTTACCATATATTTTTAAGTGCTAAAGATAGTTTTTAAGTTACAAACTGTTTAATGTCTTTATAGTTTCAATTTTGACGATAATTTATTCTATTTTAATTTTTCTACCAAAGATAAAAATTTAAAAAAAAATTACTGACAGTTTATATTTTTTATTAGAATTGAAATCAATAAAACTCAGTTGATAAGATTAGTAAATAGTTTAAACCACACAACCTTTGTATGAAACATTTTTCTCAGAAAAATGCTTACTTTTCAAGATATTTTAAGGGATCCGGGACTTCTTTAATATTCAGTATATTTCATATTATACATATGCTACTAAAATCTTCTCCGTGCTATCAAAATCATCAGTATAAGCAGACACGTGCGAAAAATAACTTCCTTGTCGGTCCTCAAAAATGCGACATTATCATATCTATTAATTTCCTCAGTTTTCAAAAAAATGTATAAAATCAAGATTTTGACTCAAACTTTAATATTATGCGATAAGTATTTGCGGTCTTATTCTGTGCAAAAAAGTTTTTTATGATTTTTGTTTACTTCAATATACGTTTTATTAGTTTTCACGTATAGCTCTACTACAGTATTGAATAACTATTATAGTAACTATTAAGATTTATTTTTTCATGCGTTAACATTCATTGACACTCATTTTTAGAAAGTTAAGATAAATCAAAATTGACACTTGATATCAATTTTTATCACGTGAACAATTTTAAAAATGAGCGTTGAGAATGCCAGCATAAAGTATCTTAATACTACAATAATTATTCAATATTATAATAGCTACAGCTATACGTGAAAACTGAAACGTACATCATTAAAATAAACAAATGAAATAAACAAAATCATAAAAAATTTTTCTGTATTAGAATGTTTATTTAAGATATATATTTCTTACTTTATATTTTAAATAAATTTTCAAAATCTATTTTTTATAATATTTTATATTTTAAATAAATTTTTGAAATCTATTTTATATTTTTTATTTTAAATAAATCGTATCAGTTATTTTACTGCGAGCTCTGATTAACCTTACAACATTTTAATACTTAAAAATATAGGAGCAATAAATTTCTTGTATTAAATTAGAGAAACCTTGATCTCGGCGGTAAGAATTCGTAAAAATACGTTATATATTTTTAACAATTTAAAAGGAGCAATAAATTTCTAATATATTTAAAAGCACATTATATTTAGAATATTTTGATATTAAGAATATACAGAATAGACTACTATCTTTTTCTTTCGGAAATGAATAGCAATCGGAAATTGGGAAAAAATTTCATTACCAAAGCCTATGAATGGTGATATTTTGATTTTTTTTGGAAATTATCAGAAGTATAGTATACCTGGATCAAATCTGAAATTTTTAATGGGAACGTAGATCGAATAGGGCATTATTGAATAGATTTTTTTAAAAACAAACAACTATTGCTTAAACTCTTTTTGATATCACTCACGGTTTTCGAGAAAAATAAGAAAATGTCAGATGGGTCATCCATTTTTCCAGACATAGAAAATTATTTATTTCAATTAAAATTTTTAAAACAAACTCCATATGATAAATAAAAGATGATGGTCTTTGCGCTTTTAGAAATAAAAAAATGTAATTGCACGTTATTCAATGCAGTATAAATAAAAAAAGAAATAAAAAGAAAGAAAGAGCGTAGTAAAACCTTGAATTTTTATTTGAAACGTAGGTAAATAAGATCTATACATCATCGGATACATCTATTGAAAAAAAATTTTTTAACCAATAGAATCAATGCCTTTGATGGTCTTAGCTGGATCTTAAGTGCTAATATAATTCTGTGTGAATTTTATACTACGTATGCAATCCTTTAAACTGCGCGCTGATTTTTCTCGATCTTGAAACCCAAACTCTACTAAACTACCGCAATAATTTCAACAAAATAAATAGACTATCAATTTAACAATTTGATGCTTTTCCACATCTTAGAATGATCTTAATAATACTGAGTAACATATTAAAATCTGTAAATAATTCTTATTGCGAAAAATATTATCTTGGCTGGGAGTCGAACATGGGTGTTTTGCATTCCGTACGGGCGTCCTAAGCCTTTAGATTACCGAAGCTTTAGTAATATTCTTCGCATAATTGGCATATGTAGGAAAACATTAAAAACATTGATTAGTTTGTGTTCTCACATGTACAATCAGATTCAATATTTAATATTGATTAAATATTTTTTAATAAAAAGTTTTTAATATTTTTTATTATTAAGAAAAAATACATTTTTTATTAGTTTGCATTTTTTCTTAATTCTTTTTATTCTTTTTTATCTTTTCTGCATTGAATAAGGAATAATTAATTTTGCAGTTTATATATTTCTAAATTTAGAAATATAAGATATATAAATATATATTAACCTGAAAATGAATGAAATTAATACTAAAATATTTGAAGTAAATTTTCATTTCATTTATTGTTTTTTGTATGTATAATTATTAGGCACAAATTCAGAAGGAGGACTCAATAGATAGACATTTAAAAAAAATTTTTTTGAAAATTAAATTTTCAAAATATTTTCATGTTTCATCTTAAAGATATAACTGTAGATTAAAATAGTAATAAAAATATTTGTTGTATCCTTTTAGATTTGATCATTTTTTTAAGATAAAAGAGAACTTAGTATAAAATAAAAAAAATTGGATAAAATATACCGAATAGGGAAGTGACCTTAACCTTGACATTGACATATATTGTCAAAATCGTGAGTAACAGCCAACAGATTTTTAGCCGTCACTCATTATTCGTTAAAAAATTATTAAGAAAAATTTTTTAAATAACGTCTCTTTTCTACTATATGGAACAAAAGTATATGGAAGTCGCTTCACGTGGAACGTCGTGCGGCCCGTAACAGAGGAGAGGTGGGGATAGAAGTCGCTTCGTGTGAAAGTCGCGCACCCATAAACAAAGAGAGAGGGAAGTGGGATAGATCTTGTCTCACATAGAAAATTGTATTCCCCAAAATTGTAGTCGGTCCATCTTAATCTCCCTGCCTAGAGTCATCCAACTTTTCATACAAAGCCGAGAAATAATTACTTTGATTGTTAATAACTTTTTAACGGATAACGAGCGACGATTAAAACTTGGAAGATGAAGTGGAAGTCACTTCGCGTGGAAAATCATTATGCTTCAAAGCAGGGGGGAGGTGGAATGAAAATCACTTTTTGTTTTTACAGCAAGAATCTATTTTAAAGCAGAAAATTTTTGTTCTATGCAATAGAAAAAAAATGTTTTTTTTTTTTAATTTTCTTAATAACTTTTTAATGAATAATAGTGATGGCTAAAACCTGCTGGAGGTTACTCAGGATCATGACCTTGACAACATATGTCAAGATCAAGTTTATAGGGGAAGACTCCCCTATTCGGTATAATTATTAAAAATTGCTTATGCTATTGAAATAATGCAATTTTATGTTAAATGATTTAAGTAACAATCGAGAATAGAAATTGTTAAATAGCAAATTTGGTTGGTAATAATGTTTTGGCATAATATAAATGAATATAATAATATAATTATGTACATATGTATTGATCAACCTGTCTTCAGTATTATATAGACATATGCTATTATAAATTCGAACATGTATGTGACTTTAAAAAGATCCATGCATTATTAAAAACTTAAAAGATACTTTGCCTGTTTTCTAATATTCAGAAATAGCTGGTAACAATTGGTAATTGGTTGATCATGTGGATGAATTTCTGGTCCCGTACTAGTAGCCTCGGTCGCTTCATTAGCAGAAACCGTAGCTGCAGCCTGTTGTGCTTCTTTACTAGGTTTCATTTTTCTCTTTCTAGGGTGAAGTTCGACAGGTGGTGCTGGTATACCAGCATTAGATATCGCTGAAGAAGTGGTTACCGAGATATTCTCCAAATTTTCCATATTGCTATCCTTTTGATTTTTCCCGGCAGCTTCTATATTTTTATCCAATTTTTCCACGGCTATGTTACACTTCGAGACAATTCCCGTATTTGTGGATTCTGACGAATTAGTTTTATTTACATCGGATCCAACTATTTCTGGCGTAGGCGAATGATGCCTTTGTTGCGGTGAAGAGTTATTCGAACGGTCTATAATAGTATTAACTGGTAATGGTGATGAGGTGGAATAACCTCCATTACCAGAAGAAGAAACAGCTTCTTTTGGTGCCGTGGAACCATTATTACCATTTCCAGTCCTATAACAATAATTATAAGAATATATAATGCTATTTATAAATAACACAAGTTATCCTTGTTTAATATTCGAAGAATAAAGATAAAAAAATGACACTTGAGTGGCACTCGGATGGGAATTTAAAAATAGTCTAACAGTAGTTTCGAGATTATACACACAGTCAATTTTAAGACAGTGTCAAAAAAAGATATTGAAATTATATTAAATACATGGATGCAGCAAGAAAAATGTAACAATTGGAGCAAAAGCTTAGATTTTGTACAATTCATAAAGAATAAAACACTTCATGCTGGTTAAAAGAACTTATGAGGCAATATTTGGATAGTCAGCAAAAATTGGACTTGTTTCATATTCATTATCTCGAGATATTCAAGAAATAAATAGCGAAGAGGAACTGGAAAAAATTTTACAAAAAAAGTGGAATGCAACAAGAAGATACATTTAAAAACAATTTACAAGAAAGTGCTATTCAAGAAGAAAACATACTAGCAAATGTGTTATTAGAAAGAACTTTGCAAGATTTTGCTAATAAAAGAACTGGCGACGTCAGAAAAAACTATTAGAAGATACATTATAGAATGATGTATTAAAAGATAAGAAAGAAAATAAAAAACTTGAAAAAGTAAAATATGTGAGGCGTTTTTTAATTTCCTTAATATCGATATTTGTAAACTTGACTCTCTAAACATGAAAATTAAAAACAATAGAGAAGAAACTAAAGCGAATTTAGAAAATCAAGCGAATGAAAATAATTTCTAATGCTTCCCATCCTCAAGTTGAAATAGGAATGACCATATGAATTATAAAATGTCAGATGTAAATAGAGGCAGAAGAATTCACGTTCAATATTAACATGTATTATCGAAAAAAATAGATGATGAATATTTTCAATTACACAAAAATGGGATTCTTAAAGGTATACATTCAAGATCTCAATTCAGTATATGTCCTCAGAAGTTAATTTCAATAAAAAATATTCCAATAGAAGAGCGGTCTCTTAGCTTAACAGTAGCCAATGAACAATCTATTGGAACAGATCAAGGTTTTACGAAAAATGTCATTGCAAAACAAAATAATACAAAAAAATGCATGTATTTAAAAATGAAACTTTTATATAATTCAGAATTCCATCAATTTATTGCACTTGTTACAATAAATAGAAAAGTATTATTCACTTTTATTATTTATTAAAGTTTTTTTTTTCTAAAGAACGTTATGTATATTTTATTGAAAAATTTATATTAAAAATATTTATATTAAAAATTTTAATATAAATTATTTTAGATAATATAAATTTTATAAAGTATTTACACTAAATGTTTCTTATAAAATAAAGTGTCAAGTTTTTATTTTGTTAATACGAAATGTTAAGTTTTTATTTCTTAAACATGTATAAAAAATTAGATTGGCAATATATTACATGTCTCTACTAATGTGTAGCAAATGTATGCAATAATAAAAAAATATTTACATGTTTGTAAATATTTTTTTGTTTGTTAATAATTTTGTGCCTTCCAACAAGCGACACAATGGATCATTACATCCTTGTTGTTTGCCAATGTTAAACAAAGCTGACATAATCATTGCACACAATTATTAACAAACAAAAAAAAGATTTGATTATATTCGTTATATATTGACTTGTTTAAAAAGAATTGATGATAGTTTAGAACATTGTTTTGTTTTAAAAAAATCGATATTTTCATCTTTTGACTTTATTAATAAGTTTTCAATAAAGTGTCATTAAGCTTTTATTTTAATTTCTTAAACATGTATAAAAAATTATACTTACAATATGTGTTTTTACTAATATATAGCAAATGTATGTATGTACCTAATAAATAAATACTTAAAAAATGTCATTTAAAATAAAATTGCATAGCAATTTACAGATGTGATTTTTCTTTTTTAAGAGTTACACTATCACACTTACAATTAGTAACAAAACGATTTTTTGCAATTAAACTATTATAAAACTTTTGAAGAATGGGTATCTTTTTTTCGTATAAAAAAATGGAATAATTCCGTTAATATGCATCATATCAAATAGCCGTGTAGCATTTGACAGCTGACATTTTTCTATGAATTTAAAAAAAAAGTTATTTATTAGGGATGCAATTATTAGAAATCAAGACATTTTTTTTTGTTTGAAAAAATCACTGTAGCTCTAATTTTTAAGATTAAGAATTCCGTCTGGCATCAATTTGTCAAGGAAGAATTTAATTTGCTGTTAAAAAATTTTCGAATTTTTTTGCTGCCCGAAAAATTTATTTAAAACCATTGGAAAGTTGGGGAACGCGAGCTAGGCAGCGCCAGGCGGAGGGGAAACTGGCGCGCGGTCGATTGAGAAAGATCGCTCGGCAACTCGTACGTATCTGATTTCGTGCATTAAAACTTACATTTGCTAAACTTACATTTTCTCAGTAATAAATTGATGTAGAAACATGATTTTTTTTTAATCTGAAGTAATTCGACGAGATATAAACAAATAGCTTAACCAAATGTTTCGCAAAGTATTTTGTAACTATGAAATTTTTAGTTTTTCGTTTCTTGAATTTTTATTTTTTTGGTTTATTTATTAAAAAATCACATTTGAGTATGGAGTGCATGTTTGATTAATAAATTTAAGTCACAGAAGCTATATTTCTTTATTTAATATGCTGTAAAAAGTGTCCAATTGGACACTTAAATGTAAGGAATTATCAATGTATAATAAAATTGTTTTTGTGAATTGCAGATGCAAATATGACATATGTAAACAAATAATAAGTAATTTGCCAAATATTAACGATTATGAGTGTTGAAGATAGCTGCAAAATATACTTTTCATATAATACTAACTTACTTTTATATTTGTGAAAATAATGCGCGCGCATGCAGGGTTGTCATAGAAAATCAATTTTAAAATTCCCTAACTTTACTAGGTTTTCGAAATAAAAATGGGAAATTTCCATGATCAATATAAAATATGTTTCTTTGTTACAATCACCTAAAAACACAACTTTGTAAAGTTATTTTTCAAATGTTAGTAAAATTTACAAATTTTAAATTATTGTAATACATTTCAGATTAATTGCTAAAAATTCGGGGAAAAACCCCCGAATATTTCATATTTATGTGTGAATTCATATTTATGTGTGTACTATATAGTACACACATTAAACACTGATATAAAAATTAATAAGCTAAAAGAAGTTGTAATAAGTAACTTTTTTGTAAATCATGTATTATTTTGTAAATCATAAATAAATAAAACGTATTCTAAAATTTAATAGAAAAAAATAGATCTAGAGTAGTCTTTTGCTAACCTGTGTGAACTTCTGAGTACACGTTGATGATGCGTCGATCTTTCTTCTCCATGCAGAGTCACACTAAAGTCTTTCTTGTCTTCTCCTTTTATGCTGATGTTACCTTCTGTAGGACTAGTCGTACCACTAGTTGATTGGCTTGGATCTTTCTCGGTCGAATCGCTATTTGAACTAGCGACTACATAGGGCAACTGATGACTTCGACTTGCAATATTTTTACCGTTCCTATTGCCTTGTTCCTGTTCGGATGCCGTACTCTGCGGAATAACTATCTTTAAAGGTGGTACTTTAGGGGCAGAATTAGAATCCAAACATTTCAATCGGTCTTCCTCATCGTCAGATTCGGGTGGTGCCGGAGTACCGTTTTTCGCACTCGTCGAACTAGAAGTATTCGAAGGTTTCGGACTAGTGGCCATTGAAGAGGCACTAGGACTCTTTCTGTCCGCATTGGAATTCGTATTTTGATTTCCTTTACCAGATGCCATTCCAGATCCTTGCTTACTAGATTTTATACACTACAAAAAATTAAATATCGTAATATGTATAATCGCAGAAAGATGTTATGCAGTTAAGTAATATTAATTCTTACCTTTTCACTACTGGCAGAATTTCTACCAGTACTCTGTCTTCCCGTCGGATTATTTTTTGTGTTTTCCTTTGCGGTCTCGGAATCCTTGCGCTTTTTTCGTCGATTTTCCTCGTCTTGCTCCTCTGAATTGTCACTCTCGAAAATACGTTTCGCTAATGGTGAAGACGTAGAGACAGCAGACGTTTCGTCAGTAGAAGTCAAAGATACCATCGTTGCTTCACTTACAGATGTCGATGAGTTACCAGTGGTGGATGCGTTATTTCCACTACTCTGACTACCTTGAACATTCGAGGGTTTGCCGCTACCATCCTTGTCTTTGTCCAGATTAGGATTCGGAGACGAACTCGCACCTCTCACCGGGGTCGGCTCTTTCGAGCTTTTGAACTCGTATACATCACCACTATCAGTAGATGACGACATATTGCCGGTGCCCAAAACGGTATTAGAGTTTGCCGACGAGACGTTGATCGACATCTTCGATGAAGTCTCCATTGAACCTTGACCCTGTATTCAATATTTACCAATAAAGTTTTTATCAAAAGTGGATAATGAAACATGATGCGCCTATTTGTATAATTAAATTAAAAACAATGAATTTATTTTAGGAAAAGGAATAACTAGAAGCAAGTTTCCGATTTTTTATGTGTTTACTATTATGTTTAAAATGTAAAAAATAATTTGTAATACAAAATTTATTAAAAAATATAATTTTTTTAAAGACAAGCCCAAAAATTACTAAATTTTGTGTCCATCCATAAGACTTAAATTTTTATACTTTAAATACTCTTCTTGGATCTATTCTTAACGAAACATACTTCCTAGATAAGTCCTACACAAGAACACGTTCTCTAGAAGATTCTTATCTTTCCAATTATCTACTCTGTAAGATTGGTATTATTTAGAGTTTAATAGATCATAAAATTTAAAACAAAGCTTACACAAGGCGACACAAGATAATAATGTGTTAAAATATATTTTAAAAAATATAGGTACAATAGACGTTTCTCTTAGATTTTTTTTCTCAGTATAAGATTGACAAATTAACAAATTAAGTACTAAGCTAAGTTACAATAAAATCGGTACAGTTATCAAAATAGATAAATATAGTGCGCTGTCGAATCAAAAATATTGTAAATTTGAAGTTCAAAAATAAATGTTCAAAAGTAAAAATCGCATCAAACATATTTAGTATTAATCTTTAGTATTTGGCAAAATATTTAAACTGAGTCAGACATTAAATTCAAATATTAAATAGGCACTAGAAAATTATCTTAATCGAAAATACAAAATAATTAAAATTTACATTGAAAATAAAATAATGATAAAATGACAAGTAAAGCATAAAATGTATAGTATAAAGTGTTATGAGCTTGTGAGAAAACGTCGAAACAATGCTGATGTTTAAAAAATTTGTCATGTGCGCATGAAATATTAAACCAAGTTTTTGTTATACTTATTGAATTACTAAGTAAAACATGAAAATATCAAGATAAAAAGATCATAATCACGGCTTTATTTTCTGGTCACAGTAGCATAAATTTAGCAACGTTGCGTGTCGATCGGCCAGGAAAAATATAGTCATATAAATTCAACTCAAGTATTATAACAATTGCTAAAAATTTGTTATATTTCTTATTGGGCGAACAAAGGTGAATACCTTTATGAAAGACAGTTTTATGAAAATTATTATGTGATAATATCTAATTTTAAATAAAAAAAAATATAAAAACAAAAAAATATTTCCTCATTGTTTTAATTGTAAAACAAATTATAAAAATCATTATTTTATATGCTTATTTAGTAAAACTGTAGAAAAGAGAAACAACCGCTGATGACCTTGACCTTGACATATGTTGTCAAGGTCATAACCCTGAGTG